>NC_030684.2:22147166-22362166 GCF_000004195.4 Xenopus tropicalis | reverse complement strand
CATAGTGGGAGATCAAAAAACTTTAGGGGAAGTGTAAATAAACAGAGAAGGTTTGCTCTGTTAAAAAGGTTGTGCTGTCTGGCCCTGGAAGCTATAGGGTTCTGGATAGAACAAGCGGATCAGGCGATCCATTCCAGTAGTCCAGCTCACCTATTGGAGTTTACTTTCCACAGGAAGGCTGTCCTATGGAAAGGTATTTAATTGTATAGATAGGTGTGAGACAGCCTCTCCGAGCAGGGCACATAGCAGGAAGGATACCTCTCTGTGTTAGGACTCCCAGAGGGGCTGGGGGTGCTGCCTGCCATTGCACGGAGCAGAGGGAGCCCAGACTTGAGAAAGCTGCCAAGAGACTGAGGATTTAAGGAGCTGAAAGGAAAGCCAGGAGGCTGAGCTAATTCCCCAGAAGTGTTGTGAGTACAGGGGTGACCCCAACATTTGTGTTTTCTTACTGGTTGTCCACAAGGGACCCAGTTTAGTGAGGGAACTAATTTAATGTGTGAAGGTAGTGCCCAGAGGGCAGGATTTGCTTTTATGATTTGTTTTGTATGCTGAAATGGGCACCCCTGTATAAATAAACTGCCTTAAAGCCAAGAAAGTGTCTGTCCTGGATCCCGCTAGTTTACTATATATATATATATATATATATATATATATATATATATATATAAAATGGAAGGAACCCCACACACAGGACTTAAAGAAAAAAAAAAAATATTTATTTACAAAGTTACATCTAACGTTTCGGCTGCCACTGCAGCCTTTCTCAAAGACAAAGTAAAACAGTGGGGGTGCACCTCATAAACACACAATGGGGGAAAAAAAGTGACGTCATCAGGTGAAAAACACTACGAGTACCATACATAATGTCAAAACAGTGCATAGGTAAAAAACAACCAAGAAACATAACAAGCACAGAATCAAGAAGGACGATGTGAAGACATAGAGGACAACACATATACAGAGAGGAGCCGAGTATATATATATATATATATATATATATATATATAAAAAAAAAAAAACAACCTACCGATGTACACTAAGACTGAAGTGTACCGCACAGCCTACTAGTCCTATCAGGCGTGCTGATCAAGAGGGCACACATCGCACTGATCACCCTCACTGTGAGGACTATTAAGTGTCCCCTACTCATTGGGCCAATAAAATATAATAAAGAAGCCGCTTATTACGTTGGCGCTGCCACAGTAGAATCAGTGGGCGGGGAGTGCCATGAGTAACAGCCGCTAGCTGTCACTTTACACCGGCCGCTTACCCAGCGGCATATAGTGGACAGGGCCACCATCAGAAATCACGGGGCCCCTCACAAAAACAATTTCTGGGCCCCCCCTCCTCCCACACCCCCAATGGCCCCTCCCCCCGTGACCCCCCCATCAATACAAAAGACATACAGACATTGGTAGCCAGGGGTTACATTTTGCATTGGTGCCAGGGCAGGTACCCCCTAAATCATTACTAGCCAGCCCAGGGCCCCCTAAAACATCGGTGGTCCTCCCCCAAATTACTCATACTCATACCCCAGGGCACCCCCAGCATCCTTCGCCCCCCCCAAGTATCCTCCTGCTTCCCCCAGGGCCCCCCCCCCCAAGCATCCTTCAGCTTCCCCCAGGGCCCCCCCCAAGCATCCTTCAGCTTCCCCCAGGGCCCCCCCCAAGCATCCTTCAGCTTCCCCCGGGGCCCCCCCCAAGCATCCTTCAGCTTCCCCCAGGGCCCCCCCCAAGTATCCTTCAGCTTCCCCCAGGCCCCCCCCCCCAAGTATCCTTCAGCTTCCCCCAGGGCATCCTTCAGCTTTCCCCAGGGCATCATTTAGCTTCCCCCAGGGCCCCCAAGCACTTTCAATTTCCTCCCAGCAGGGTCCTGCTCTCATGATGTCCTCCTCTATGTGCCGTGGCTCCCAGCTGCTTCTGTGCTTTTATAAGGTTGCGCTCCGTGCGTGTGACGTCAGTACGCACAGGCGCAACCTTATAAAAGCGAGGATGCAGCAGAGAGCTGCGGCACATAGAGGAAGACGCAACTGAAGATTGGGCCCGGCCCGGGTTTGATGAAAGGGGGCCCGGAAACTCTGGCGCGGCCGGGCCCCCTTTAAAGCTAAAAACGCCCGGGCCCGGGACAATCGTACCCCCTGTGCCCCCCTGATGGCGGCCCTGATAGTGGAGGTGAAGTGTCTAGGCTGGAGGGGTGGACCTGCAAAGATGCTTACCAGGGAAGGGCCGGGCATTAGATCAACTTCCCGTTTCTAGCCCTCTGGACCCTGAGCGGTCGTATGTACTGGGTTGAGTGATCTTTCACAGCAGAGGTGGAAGGCGGAGGCGGAGCCATTAGATAAAGCTGTCAGGGTGTCAGCCAATCGGAACTGAGTATTAGTTGGTATTGTAGTGATAAAAATCAGCCGCTGTATTTTTAGGTCGGGCTACGGATTAAAGCACGGCTGTTCCATTAATACGCATGATTGAACTAGACATATAGTCGGTCAATTTGGCAGTATAATGTTCACTATTATGCCGTGATTAATGAGGAAGCATTTTATGTCAAATAGGGACATTAGTTATTTACCCACTCAGTTCAAAGGTCAAGGACACACTTGCGTATATATTGTGGAGTACGAGGTAGGGGACAAATCGTAGAGACTCTGCTAAGATTCACCCTGACTCCGTACTATTGCCGTTGAAATGGCATGTCAAAATAAAAAGGAAGCACGGTCACTGAGTATACCAAGACCGCCATTTTCCACCGGTCGATGCCCCTGGGACCCACAGGGAGCAAGGAGTAAATTCACTCAGGAAAAAATTAATCAGTCCATTCGTTCAAGGAGGCCTTGTCAGAGAAAATGAAATTAGCTAAGTACATCAGTAAAGTTGCACTTAAATAGTATACAAATACAAATCGAGTCTCAGAGCATGAGAACAAATGTGAGAAAAAGACCAAAAGGGAAAAAAGGGAAAGAAAAGGGACTTGCAGATAAATGAGTTCACACAGACAAACTCACTGTGAATGCTGTTATGTAAAGAACACACATAATAGCTACTAAATAATCATTGATTTAGAGAAACATGTACTGATACAGAGATACATGCATTGATACAGAGATACATTTTCTGATTGTAACAAAACTACATAGTCAACCTTGTAGCTGAATCCGCACAAAAATGAAACCTCATTTCAAGTAAAAAGAAGCATAAGAAATCATTTCATTTAAACCATGTGGGTTTACAGTGTTGAGTCTGTGTATCCACTTAAGTTCCCTTTGAAGAAGTAGTTTTTCACGATCTCCACCACGTACAGGAGGGGGTACAAAGTCTATAACCATACAGCGCATACTTGCTAAAGAATGTTTATGAGGCAAAAAATGGGCAGCCACTGGTGTGTCCGCACTCCCAGTTGCTAGTGCAGAACGAATTGATGACCGGTGGTTGGCCATACGGTCACGAAAAGTGGTGACTGCACTATAAGATAGGAACCAATCAGCAGCTAGGCTGACCTGATAGGGAACTGAGGCCTGTCTTTGCTTCTGTGAGTGCAGGGCTGTGATTGGCTCTCCCCCCTCCTACTGTGCTTCTGGCAGGGACCGTTCGGACACGCCCACTCTCCATTTCAAACTCGGACAGAGAAGTGATAGGATCTATAGGGAGCTCCAATAAAGGTGCCATTTTTACAGATAGGATTACTTTTTAGCACAAAGTGCAACCAGCACCTTGTATTATTCATAATTGCCTACAAAATTAGGGTTTACCCATTTATCCTATATGTCCCCTTTAAATTTTTACTTTTAGGTAAAATTAATTTGAAATTATTTTAATTAACGTATTCTTTAAAACATTAATAAAGTACAATGATTACCGTCCGCAATCTCCACAAGTAGATCACGATTCCTGCGCTTCATGTCCGATCACAGCCGATGAAGATCTTGCAGGTCCATCACAAGGCCGAACTTCCTTCGCATTCTCCTTATCAACTTCCTCATGATGGCCCGCTTCTTCTCATGGACCCCTATGGTCCCCAGGGGCTGCATGTCATAGGACTTGTGCAGGAGGAAGTGGACGATGTAGCGGCTCTCCTCCAGACTCAAATCTGTTACCCCATACATGTTGGCGGCAGATGTCTCTGTAGGCTGTCTGAGGCAAAATGGTCATGTGTCGCGTGATTACAATGACGTAACTGTGTCACCGAATAGTTGCCAAAATATAACTTGAAATTTATTTTTTGCGTCAGAACTGTCGCCAAATATACTTGCGTTTATTCTAAGGGTGCGTTAAATTATACGCTCGCAAATTAGTCGCATTAGAGGAGTTGAAAATGCACTACCCTAATAATTTCTCATTGCCCTTATTGATCTTTTTATTGTTTTGTATAATATTGCATTGTTCTAGATGATAAAATTTGGGATTTTCATCAGAGAGAATAAAGTTATTTAAGAGGAAAATGAGAATTATTAATAATAGCCATAAAAAAAATGTTTGCGCATTAATAGTCGCTAACTTTAACGCCATAAAAGTAGACTATTTTATAGCAAGAATAGTCGCAATGTTAATTTTGTCGCAAGAATATTTGCAACTTGCTAAAATTACCGCGAATTAACGCGAATGATCGCTGTCATTTACATGCACATCGCTGCTTAGTCAACTTTCAGGTGGAGAATATTCTGTTGCTATAACCTGTGGAAACTCTTAGACGTTAAGAAGGCAGCGGGAGCTTAGGGAGATTAATGCGTGGCTGAGAGATTGGTGCAGGGAGGAGGGCTTTGGTTTCTCGAGAACTGGGCTGATTTCTCAATCGGCTACAGGCTCTTTGCCAGGGATGGGCTGCACCTCAATGATGATGGGGCAGCTGTTTTGGGGGAAAAGATGGCTAGAGGGTTGGAGGAGATTTTAAACTAGGAGTGGGGGGGAGGGTGCAGCGGGAAATTCTGTGGTAGACAGGATAGATGAGGTAGTGGGCATAGTAAGGAAAAATGGGGGAGGAGTCTTGCTTCGGGATACTGATAATGGCAGGGAGGCCCATAAAGTTGTTTACACGTCATTCTCACGCTGGTACCGGTATTAAATGTATGTTTACCAATGCAAGGAGTCTGACTGGTAAAATGGGAGAGCTGGAGGTACTGGCATTGGAGCGGAAATATGATGTGATTGGTGTTGCTGAAACTTGGTTGAAAGAGTCTCATGACTGGGCAGTTAATATTGGGGGTTATACATTGTTTCGTAGGGACAGGGGCAATAGAAAAGGAGGAGGAGTGTGTCTGTTTGTTAAGCAAGAATTAAATGCAAATATTAAAGAGGAAGTGATGGGGGTAACAGAGGGAGCTGGATCCTTATTGTATCTTGCTTCTCACAGATAGTAAAGAATCTACCAAACTAATTGTAGGGGTATGCTATAGACCCCCTAATGTAAGTGAGGCGGAGGAGGCTCAGCTCCTGTTGCAAATAGAAAAGGCTGCTAGTTTGGGGCAAGTGATAATAATGGGGGATTTTAATTATCCTGATATTGTCTGGAGCCATAGTACTGCCAGGACAGTAAATGGGATCAAGTTTATAAACTTGCTGCATGACAACTTTGTCACAGGTTGTTGAGGAGCCAACCAGGAACCATGCTATACTGGATCTAGTGTTCTCTAATGACCCAGAACGTATAGCAAATGTGCAAGTGGTTGAACCCCTGGGTAATAGTGATCATAATGTTATTTCATTTGATGTTTGGTGCAGGAAACAAATTTACACGGGGGCAACAAAGACAATGAAGTTTAGGAAGGCAAATTTTACCTCCTTAAGGGCAGCGCTTCAGGGCATAGATTGGGGAATTATGTTTCCTGAAAAAAACACGGAGCAGAAATGGTTGTCATTTAAAATATTAAATCATTACTGTTCTCAATTTATTCCATTAATAAGAAAAAGTAGAAGTGTTAAAAATCACCCTATGTGGCTTAACACTGAGGTAAAGAAGTTGATAGGGAAAAAAAGGAAAGCTTTTAAGAAATATAAGTCAGAGGGGACAGTAGCTGCGTTTAATGAATATAAACACTATAACAAGTGTTGTAAAACAGCAATCCGGAAGGCAAAGATAGAAAATGAGGAGTGCATCGCGGCAGAGGCCAAGACTAACCCCAAAACGTTTTTTAAGTATATTAATAGTAAAAAGATGCAGGTTGAGGGTGTGGCCCCATTGAGTTATAGTAACAATATGGTTACAGCGGATACAGAAAAGGCAGATGTGCTTAACCAGTTCTTTTCTTCTGTGTATACAGTAGAGGAGCCAGAGTGCCAAGTACCACCCAATAGCTGCACTGTTGCCTCGGCTCCAACTACACAGTGGTTGACAAAGGATATGGTGCTTAAAGGGTTACACAAGATAAATGTAAACAAGGCACCTGGGCCAGATGGAATACACCCTCGGGTACTGAGAGAGCTAGGGTCAGAATTACAGTGGCCCTTGTTTCTGATATTCTCAGACTCGCTTTCATCAGGTATGGTACCTAGGGATTGGAAGAAGGCGAATGTCATTCCTATATTTAAAAAGGGAGTAAGATCTCAGCCTGGCAATTATAGGCCTGTAAGTTTGACATCCATGGTGGGCAAGTTATTTGAAGGCTTGTTAAGGGATCACATACAAAATTATGTAGTGGAGAATGCCATTATGAGCAGTAATCAGCATGGCTTTATGAAGGACAGGTCATGTCAGACCAATTTAATTGCTTTTTATGATGAGGTAAGTAAGAAGCTGGACAGTAGGGATGCAGTAGATATCATCTACACAAACGACTGCTTTCTAAACTAAGGTCTTAGTGAAGTCATTTGCACATGGATAGAAAACTGGCTACAGGATCGGGTACAGAGGGTGGTTGTTAATGGTACATTCTCTACTTGGAATAAGGTTCTCAGTGGGGTCCCTCAAGGTTCTGTACTGGGTCCACTTTTGTTTAACTTGTTCATAAATGACTTGGGGGAGGGTATTATAAGTAATGTATCAGTGTTTGCAGATGACACAAAACTCTGCAGACCAGTCAATTCTATCCAGGATGTGGCATCCTTGCAGCAGGATCTTGACCAACTGGCAATCTGGGCGGCTGAGTGGCAGATGAGATTTAATGTGGATAAATGTAATGTCATGCACCTGGGATGTAAAAATATGCAAGCCACTTATACCCTTAATGGGAATGCACTAGGCAAATCCATAATGGAGAAGGACCTTGGAGTCCTTGTAGATAATAAACTTGGCTGTAGCAAGCAATGCCAGGCAGCAGCTGCAAGGGCAAACAAGGTTTTGAGCTGTATTAAAAGGGGTATAGATTCAGAGGAGGAGGGGGTTATTCTTCCCCTTTACAGAGCGCTGGTAAGGCCCCATCTAGAATATGCTGTCCAGTTCTGGTCTCCAGTGCTCAAACGGGACATGATTGAGTTAGAGAGGGTCCAGAGAAGGGCAACTAAGTTGGTAAAGGGTATGGAAAGTCTCAGTTATGAAGAAAGACTGGCCAAGTTGGGTCTGTTTACACTGGAGAAGAGGCGCTTAAGAGGGGACATGATAACTATGTATAAATATATAAGGGGATCATATAATAACCTTTCTAATGTTTTATTTACCAGTAGGTCCTTCCAACGGACACGAGGGCACCCACTCCATTTAGAAGAAGGGAGGTTCCGTTTAAATATTCGGAAAGGATTTTTTACTGTGAGAGCTGTGAGGTTGTGGAATTCCCTCCCCGAATCAGTTGTGCTGGCTGATACATTATATAACTTTAAGAAGGGGCTGGATGGATTCTTAGCAAGTAAGGGAATACAGGGTTATGGGAGATAGCTCTTAGTACAAGTTGATCCAGGGACTGGTCCGATTGCCATCTTGGAGTCAGGAAGGAATTTTTTCCCCTCTGCGGCAAATTAGAGAGGCTTTAGATGTATTTTTTTGCCTTCCTCTGGATCAACTAGTAGTTAGGCAGGTTATATATAGGCATTATGGTTGAACGTGATGGACGTATGTCTTTTTTTCAACCCAACTTACTATGTTACTATGTTAGACAATTTTAACGCACTTTAGTAAACAGACCCCTTAATGCCCTGTACTCTCCTTTATCAAGGAGGATTATTGTTTAAGCATTGTTTAATAGAGAGAGAGTATAAGGGAGAGCCCTGGGAGTTAGCGAGGCCACTTAACAGCAACTTGCAGCATTTTAGTAGGGTTTGTGTCAGAGCATGCCTTAGTATTGTTACACTTGAAAGTAAAGGGAATTGACTGGGGCAACAATGACTAACAAAAAGTGACTGCGTTGTTATGGCTTGCTTATTGTAGCCAACACAATAAAACCATTCATATATTTTCTTTAGATCTGGAACTGGAGGTGGCCCTGCAAAGAGAGTCCATTTTAACAAATTTGAGAAGCTGCTGCTGCCTTTTCTGCACACTGAGAGTGTGTCCGGCATGTTTGATTTGAACAGGAATGTTGGCCAAGGTAGGTGTAATGACATTAATACAAGTGTATTTACTCTTGCAGAGAAGCTTAATATTAATGTAAAACAATGTTTTCTCCAACAGATTCATCCTTACCACCAACAGATTCATCCTTACCACCAACAGATTCATCCTTACCACCACCTGGCACAAGCAGACGCAGACAATTGTCATCTGCTCCCATTCCACGTATTTTTGTTACCAAATTTGATTAGACCTGTGTTTTGTGTTTGGCTTGTGCAGTGGCATAATAGTGAATTGTGTCCGTGTGTATTGCAGCTGTTTCAATTCCAGAAGTGCAGTGTATTGCTAATAAGATAGGTGTGTTATTGGACAAATGTGTCTTGCTGGGTTAGTTGCAGTCAGTTCCTCTTGTACTTTTGGACAGTCAATCTTTTCAACTTGATTTTACCTTTTTGCCTCATTTGGAATGAATCAATGTTCACAAATATTTTTGACAAAATAAACTTGGTCATGTTTTACAAAAAGTGACAATCATTATTGTCCAGTGTTGTGAAGTTTGGAATCATGAACATAATAACAAAAAATTAAATAAAGTCTTTTTTTCTTTTTTCCAAAAGGTGGACGCTCCTCGTCTGTGCTCCACTCCCCACAGTGCGATCCTGCAATTGGAGGGGATACGTTTAGTGGGGAGGAAAGTGAGAGAAGGTCACACGTATGTGGCAGTGATGTGGCCTTTTTTTCAGATGAGGAGCCGGCCAACATTCCCCAGCAGCAGCTCCCAACCCAGGCCAGAGGAGATAATGTGGCCCCCCAGGAACCTCAGAAAGATAGGTTATACAAATCCCTAATAAGGCATCATAAAGCCTTGATGAAAAAATTGGACATTATGCATGTCGACTTGTGTGTGGCCACTAACACCATCATTGCCAGTCAGGCACGGCAAGCTGCACATGAGTCGGCCATGCTAAGCCTCCAGCAGGCCAGCGAGGCACGGAAAGCACAACACGAGGCTGCCATGTTAAGTCTGCAAGAGGAGCGGGTAGAACTGAAAAGGCAAAAACTTGCACTGTTGGCTCGTTAAAATTTGCTCCTAGAGCAACAAAATGCCTTACTACAACAGGCACAAAAGCCAACAGAGCCAACATGCTCTACCAGTTGAGCTACTGGTGAGAGCACAGCTCCCGTTCCTGCAGGTTCGACTAGGCAGCTTCGTAAAAGAAAATAAATTGGACACATTAGGGATCTGTGGAACCTATCTTTTCTTAGGCATATGTTTTTTGTAAAGCTTTCTTTGTGTTTTTTCTATTTGTGTTGTGGGTGGGGGAATCACCTGCTCAAACCATTTATTGTGGAAGTGGGTTCCCTGTAAATAAATCTTTTTTTTTTTTTTTGAGAAGTTGTTTGGTATTTCTTGTGTATGGGATTAAAGATTGTAGGTACTTACAGGAAAACTTCACTCCCTCTGGCATCCGCACCTCGGACAGGATCTTGTGGATGTGGGCCTGGTTTGACAGTGGGACACAGAAAGCAAATGCGGGCAAGTTGTGCTAGACGTCACACATATACTTACCTAACAGCCACCCGTGAGGCATTTGTCCTGTCTCAAAAGAATGGTAAAGTGCGGACTGCCTTAGGATGTAAGCATCGTGAGAGGAGCCGGGGAACCCAGACACAATGCTCATGATATTCATATGGCCATCACACACCACTTGTATGTTGAGGGAGTGGTAACCCTTCCTGTTCTGGAAAATGTGCTCCCTGTCTTAGGGGGGGGTTTAACGCCACATGGGTGCAATCAATTGCACCCAACACATTGGGGATGCCACTTACCCCATAAAAATGCCTTTTCACGGCGTTCCACTCGTTCCAATGTTGGGGGAACGAGATGAAATTCACACTGAGCGGATGGCGTCCAGGACCTGGCCAAGGCACCGTGAAAAGGTAGGCTGTGACACCCCCCCATAAACCCCCCCCCCGACCCTCTGGAAACTGCCAGTGGCCAAAAAGTGCAGGGAGCACAGCAGTTTTACCATCCCGGGGACAGCACAGCTTCTGCAAGTCAGTGGCTGCAGGGAAGGCTCAAGCAGCTCATAAAGGCTGGATATCGCTGCCCTATTGAGCCTGTATCGCCTGACCACTTTAAAGCCCTTTAAAGTGGCCCTTTCCCGGAAAAAGGAGGGCGCATGACTCAGGAGGGCTGGGGGACTTGCTGTTCCTCCTCCATATCGAGCAAAAACCCCCATAGCATACTCCATTTTAGCTTTTTCCACTACAAAATGAAAAATGTGCTCTGCCCAACGCCTCTCCCAATTAGGCGCTAAAATACACACACATTCGCGCGCTAATTAACGCACTTAACACTTTAGGCGCTTTTGTAAATCATGCGTTTGTATTCTTTTCATTCGATAATTACCGCATTGCGTTAAAATTAAAGCACACGGTTGCGCGTAAATTAACACATGCGATACGTGACTTAACGCATGCGGTAATACTGTAGCGAATCGAGAGTTAATTTTCGCGTAAATTTTAACGCAAAAAAGCGTGCGATAAAAATTAACGCACTTTAGTGAATCAACCCTAATTTCTTAAAATACAAAGTATTTGTACTCTTTAGTAAGGATGTGATATAATTTTTTTTTATTTTTTACAAAAGAAAACAAGCATATTCAATATACATTCTGTACAACCAGATCAGCAGTTTTACAATAGTCCTTGTGATGACGTCTGTATATAACAGATGTGTAGGGAAATGCTAAGTTACACTTTCCCTTAACACACAACCCGTGACTTTAAATCTGGGACATCCAAAAACATAGCTGCAAAGGGACAGTTCCAGTCACAGCTTGGCCCAACCAGCAGAAGGGATTTGCTTCTGACCTAGTGACCCTGCTGAAAGAGGTTTGGAGCCCAAAAGATATAAGTGAGGCAGATCCTTTCCAGGAAGGAGAGTAGAAGGAAAGTATGGACTCTACACATTACTATGGAGAGCTAGCCTGAGATTTCTGCATCTTTCCTGTGAGTGTTCCTGTGGATCTGTACAAGTAGGAAGATATGGTTTCCACCTGTAGAACAACTACCCATATAGGGAACCCCATATTCAGAACATAGGGAGTTAGTTAACCCTTCCCATTCAGCCATTTAGTGAGCTATTGCTAGGGTAGTAATCCCTGAAGGATAGTTAGGACTTCAGCCCTGTAGTGAGTTGCCAGCATGTACACTGGGTCTGGATGTGAGATTACCCATCAGCCAACGTGACACCTGCAGCGGATCTCCTCAGGATACCAGGAAGCCTTTCTCTACTCCTGCATCTCAAGCTCAGTGAGGATTAAAGCTGCCAGACTGCTTCCCTGAATCTGCCCTGCCTCACAAGATCTATTCCCCTTTCACTGCCACTGGGAGTTCGTGAGATCCAACAGTTACACACCCCGGGGTGCTACAATCTGGTGTTGCAACACATAACTCTGCTCACATTGCCTTTATACAAGAAGTTAACTTATAGTGTGCACACTCAGTGTTCTTAAAGTGACAGTGAACATTTCTTACACAAAGGGGAATATTGTCAAATATCATATGTGTTATGTTGAAACTGTTATTCACTGTTATCATTTCATTGCATCTTGCATATATATTACAATTTGTTTCATATCTATCAATTTGTGTGGTTTATTGTCCATTACATTTGGTATATTAATCGCTGCTGTTGCAGTTCCCAGGGAGTTGCTGCCCACTGGTACATGGTTTAGCCCTGGGTGGAGGCACATAAACTTTCCAAACCCTGCAAATCTCCCACTTAGCGGAGGCTTGGGATTTTTCTTTTTTGTGCCCCAGTGTGGCCCTGGATATCAGTGCCAAGAAAGGGTCACAGATGTTTGGAAGGTAAGTATAAATTTTTATTTTTTTAAGATTAAGACTGCACATCGAAAAGAAGAATAACAGGCAGTTAATATAATAAGGTATAGCTACGTCATTTATATATTTTCCATCCAGTACATGCATAGGAAGGTCTGTTTTCCATATACTGGTATGAGACATGTTATCTAGAATGCTCAGGTTTTTTAGATAAGGTTTTTTTTCTTAATTTGGATCTCAATACTTTAAGTCTACTAAAAATATTGTTGAAACATTAAATAAACCCAATTGAATACTTTTGCCTTCAGTACTGTTTCATTTTTACAGAGAAAAAGGAAATAATTTTTAAAAATTTGAAATATTTAATTAAAATGGAATCTATGGGAGATGGTCCTTCTGTAATTTGGAGCTATATGGATAATGGGTTTCTGGATAATGGGGGCCCCATCCCTATATTTATTTTTAACGCAGATAAAATAGTTTAACAGACACTTCATATCCTCATAAGTCATAACAAGATTCTGGGAACAAATTCCTTTAGGCTCTTAGAAAAGTCCCATTTACATGGGCTTGTCCCATTTACATGGGTTTATCCTATAGACCAGTGCTGTCCAACTTCTGTTGTACCGAGGGCCGGAATTTTTCCGACCTACGTGGTGGAGGGCCGATAATGGAAGCCAGTTTTGACCACTCCCCTTTTTGAAACCACACCCACTTGAAACCACACCCATGTTATCACATGACCATACCCATATTAATGGTTGTAGGACAGCAAAAACCTGCCATACTCTGCCTGTGTGCCATACTCTGCCTGCCCTACCCTGCCTGTGTGTGCCATACTTTGCCTTCCCTACCCTGCCTGTGTGTGCCATACTCTGCCTGCCCTACCCTGCCTGCGTGCCATACTTTCACTGTGTGTGCTATTCTTGGCTGGTTTGTGCCATACTTGGCCTGTGTGTGCCATACTCTGCCTGCCCTATCCTGCCTGTGTGTGCCATACTCTGCCTTCCCTACCCTGCCTGTGTGTGCCATAGTCTGCTTGCCCTATGCTGTATGGCACACACAGGCAGCCTACAGTGACACAATGCTGGCACTGCTCCTACAGTCTGCACAATAACTATATATTTAAAAACTTTTTAATTGCAGTACCACCTCAGTATATGTTCTTTTTGTAGTATGCAGGGATTATTTGTGGGTTTCTACTGCTCCTGAGGTGTGAACAGGGGAACAATGGGGGTGATTACAGCCTGAGCCTGAGGTGTGAACACTGCAGGGGGTGAACAATGCAGAGATTAAAAGGTGTGAACAGTACAGGGGATTACATATTTAAACAATACAGCCTGATTACAGCCTGAATCTGAGGTGAGAACCATGCAGGGGGGCAGTTAATCACAGTACTGATACCATTTAAAGCTTACACAAAGGTAAGCCATCAAAGCAGCCAGATAGGTGGGGGGCCACACAGAGGGGGGTCGCCAGTTGGACAGCACTGCTATAGACTAATGCTTACCCACTTTTTCAATGCAAAAGCTGGCAGATTCCCAACTACAGACCGGTTTCGGCCTTCTTGGGGCTCTTCAGTGTAGTGCAGGGTTTTCTGATCAGGAGTGGGGATTCACGAACAATCTATCCTCACTGATGCAAATATATGTTTGAGCAGCAGATGGCTCTAGATACCAACTCCTGTAGTCATGTTTTTTACATGCTTGTAAAGTAAAAATATAGAACTTTGTTAGTTATTAAGGATAGTAAACACTACAGGTGTTCTGTACAGGTTCGGTCTTTGGAACAATGACAGGAAAATGATTTATTAGAACTGATACACAATTTGTTTCGATCTAGTACACATGTGTATGTGAGCTTTGTTCATTGCTGTGCAGATTTTAGTATTGTGTCATGTATACAGTGGCTTGCAAAAGTATTCGGCCCCCTTGAACTTTTCCACATTTTGTCACATTACAGCCACAAACATGAATCAATTTTATTGGAATTCCACGTGAAAGACCAATACAAAGTGGTGTACATGTGAGAAGTGGAACGAAAATCATACATGATTCCAAACATTTTTTACAAATAAATAACTGCAAAGTGGGGTGTGCGTAATTATTCAGCCCCCTGAGTCAATACTTTGTAGAACCACCTTTTGCTGCAATTCCAGCTGCCAGGCTTTTAGGGTATGTCTCTACCAGCTTTGCACATCTAGAGACTGAAATCCTTGCCCATTCTTCTTTGCAAAACAGCTCCATGCCAGTTTCTTGTCATATAATATTGGTACTTGCGATTACTCAATATTATCATGAAAATAGGGGCTTGTTTTAACCCATATGTGGGTGATCAAAATGATACCAAACATGAGGGGTGTCTCATGTCCCAGTCCCCCCAAAACTATCCCTCCTAACTGGTGGGTGTAGGAAGTCCCTGTTTGGTATCATTGGGAAGCCTGGGGCCTCCTCATAAACCACATGTGATTTATGAGGATGTGAACCCTAATGCAAAGGAGATATGGATCCCTTTCTATAATCCATAGTATGCTGTACCCCCTGCTGCTCCTAGGTCCACACTGGGCTGGCTTTGATCCACAGATCAAAGAAACCAAAGGCTTCAAACCATCTTCCTGCCCCAACAAATGGCTGGCTACGGCTGTTCTGATGAGGTTGCTGAATTTGTCACCTTCCCACAGTCCCTGGTTGCATATTTACTTAAGGGTCTCTGCGGGAGACCAGATGGTGATAGGGTTTAATTAGGGGTGTCTGGTGGACAAAGCAAAATGTTGCCAGGTTTAACAATTTACAATGCCAGAGCAATGTTGCCTGGCATGACACAGAGACTCTTTCCTACAACAAGACATCTGGATGTCTGTCCTTTAGCAGCTGTAGTGCAACACATGAAGGTTACTGATTAGTTGTGACTAAATTATATAGTGTGGGTTGAAAAGTCTTAATATTTTGGGCCATACTGCTAAAATTACAGCCTTGACAGTGGGGAAAATATATTCTGGTGTCTCATTAAAGGCAAAGTGGACTGTCACAAATGAATTTTCTATATATTGGCAAGAAGGTATTCCTGTATAGGCTTGGCCTCTACATTAATGCATAGTGGATAATGTACCCCCTACTGTAAATGATAAGGATATTAGAAGTCACTGAAGGGTTCTATGACCATATAAAGGCACAAGGCTGCAGGCTGAGTTATACAGGGAACTCTGCGTATCACTTATGTATTATAAGGGATAATGTACCCCCTACTGAAATTGATAAGGATATTAGAAATCACTGAAGGGTTCTATGACCATATAAAGGCACAAGGCTGCAGGCTGAGTTATACAGGGAACTCGGAGTATCACTCATGTATTATAAGGGATAATGTACCCCCTACTGCAAATGATAAGAATATTGGAAGTCACTGGAGGGTTTTTTGACCATATAAAGGCACAAGGCTGCAGGCTGAGTTATACAGGGAACTCTGCGTATCACTTATGTATTATAAGGGATAATGTACCCCCTACTGTAAATGATAGGGATATTAGAAATCACTGAGGGGTTCTGTGACCATATAAAAGCACAAGGCTGCAGGTTGAGTTATATAGGGAACTCTGAGGATCAGAAGAACCTTGTTGCTGAGGGCATGGGATGCGGACAAAGTGTCCAAGATGAATCTATGTAATTTACCGTTCGAAGGTCGTATGCTCTTTGGGGAAAAGTTGGATGACATTATTAAAAGAGTTACAGGAGGAAAAAGTGTATTTTTACCTCAAGAAAAGAAAGCATTTAAAGCATCAGGATTTGGTGCAGACAGAGCTTCCTTTCGGAACAAAGCTACATCTGCAGAGCAGAGACAATTTAGACCTCAAGACAGTTCAATCAATCGACCCAATGGAGAGGAGGACAAAACTCTCTGTTTAAGAACTCAAGAGGCAGGGGAACAGCAGGAAAACCGTCAAGAAAGTTCTGAAGGCATGGCAGTCCAGACCCGGAAGATTGGCACACTTCGTAGAAGTCTGGACAGAGTCAATTACAAATCATTGGGTATTGCAGACATTAAAGCAAGGTTACTATCTGGAATTCGAGGAGTCTCCGCGACATTTCGTAATTTCAAAGATTCCTTTTCGGGCAGAACACAAGAAGATTTTAATCCATTATGTTCAGCAGCTTTTGGTAGATGGAGCCATTCTACGGTACCTGTGCCCCTAAGATTTCGGGGACAAGGAATTTATTCAACTCTCTTTATGCTAAAGAAGAAGACAGGGGATTTTCGTCCAGTCTTGGATTTAAGACCAATAAATACGTTTCTCCACATAAGGAAGTTCAAGATGGAATCGATATTTTCAATAGTATGAATCGTTCAAGCAGTGGATTGGCTCCTGTCATTAGACTTAAAGGATGCTTATTTCCATGTTCCTATAACTCCGTCCCACCAAAAATTTTTGAGGTTTGCGACAAGTCAGGATCTGCATTTTCAGTTCACCTGCCTTCCATTTGGGTTGGCAACATCCCCTCGAATATTTTCGAAGATTCTTCAGACATTAATAGCAGAGATCAGGAGGTCGGGGATTCAGATATATCATTATCTGGACTATATTATTTTGATAGCACAAGATCAGAAGCTCTTGATTCACCAGAGAGACCAGGTTAGGCAAATCCTTTCAGAGCATGGATGGATCTTGAACTTAGAAAAGAGTCAGCTGATGCCTTCACAAGATCTGATTTATCTGGGATCCAGATTTCTAATGAATCAGGACTTGGTAACTCTACCAGAGGAAAAGAAAGACAGAATAAAGGTAGCATTGAAAGCTTTGAGGAGCAGGACTTACAGTACGGCAAGACAAGTTGCCAGTGTTCTAGGTCTCCTCAATTCAACTTTCCAATATTGAAGTGGGCAAGGTGGCATATCAGACCATTGCAGAGAATGTTTCTGAGTCAGTGGGATTCAGCAGTACAAGACTGGGATCAGAGAATATTCATGGAAGCTCATGTCAGGAAAGAGCTAAAGTGGTGGCTTCTAGAAAAGAATCTAAGGAAAGATCTTCCTTTGTCAGAGACAACGTGGGAGATTCTAACAACGAATTCAAGTCCTTTAGGATGGGGAGCCCATCTGAGAAGAGAGTACCGCCAGGGATTGTGTACGAGAGAAGAACAGAGTGTTCCGGCCAATGTTTTGGAATTAAGAGCGGTATGGAAAGCGATCCAGGTTTTCAGTTATCATCTGAGAGGTACATCGTTATTGGTGAAGGTGGACAACAGGGCGGCAATTTCCTACATAAGGAAGCAAGGAGGGACTCACAGTCGGAGCCTCATGACAGAGTTACACCCAATTCTGAGTTGGGCGGAGAAAAATCTACAAGAGATATCGGCGCTGCATCTGCTAGGGAAACAAAATGTGGTGGCAGATTTTCCGAGTCGGACTTTGATAGGCAAACACGAGTGGGAATTAAATTCAGAGGTGTTTGCACAGATTGTGAAGAAATGGGGTCTTCCGAAGGTGGATCTGATGGCCACCCCAAGCAACCGGAAGGTGAAGAAATTCTTCTCCCAGTATTATTGTACCCAGGCTTTAGCAATGGATGCCCTTCAGCAGAGTTGGACTGCTCTACATCTTTCCACCAATACCTCTAATACCACGAGTGCTAAGGAAGATCAAGAGGGACAGGGCCAATGTCATTGCAATTATTACGAATTGGCCAAGGAGAAATTGGTATCCACTTTGAATCTAATGAGCATACAGGAACCTTTAGCCCTACATCACAGAGAATATTTGTTGAATCAAGGGCCAGAGAGGCACCCCAATCCACACATGTTTTGCATCTTTGCTTGGAGGCTGAAAGGGACAGGTTAAATAAAGAGGGGCTGTCAGAAGCAGTAATAGAAACTATGCTATCGGCCAGGAAATTTTCAACCAATAAGACGTATAATAGAATTGGAAAAGTGTTTTCAGAATGGCTGTCTGTGAGACAAATAGATACAAACCAACTTTCTGCATCTCAGATCTTGGATTTCTTGCAAGCATGCTTTGACAAGGGTCTAAGTTTAAGAACTTTAAAGCTCCAGGTCTCAGCGATCTCAGCATTGACAGGCATACATTGGGCCGAAAATCAGAATGTGGCAAAATTTATGACGGGAGTTTTGCATCTCACACCCCCAGGAAGGGCACTTTCAGCTACATGGGATCTGCCCTTGTTTTTGCAAGCACTTACAAGGAGACCTTTTGAGCCTATTGAGAACATATCAGATATGTTGCTATCAATAAAGGCTGTTTTTCTGACAGCGATTACATCGTCCTGGCGGGTTAGTGATCTCATCAGGTCTTATTAAGGCCGGTTCAAGGATACCTTCCGAAGCTTGTTTCTGCCCTTCACATGAATCATGAGTCAGTATTGCCAGCTTTTTTTCCAGAACCTACATCTGAGCAGGAGGAGGCTTGGCATACTCTAGATCAGTGCTGTCCAACTTCTGTGGTACCGAGGGCCGGAATTTTTCCGACCTACGTGTTGGAGGGCCGATAATGGAAGCCAGTTTGACCACTCCCCTTTTTGAAACCGCACCCACTTGAAACCACACCCGTGTTATCACATGACCATACCCATATTAATGGTTGTAGTACAGCAAAAACCTGCCATACTCTGCCTTCCCTACCCTGCCTGTGTGTGCCATACTCTGCCTTCCCTACCCTGCCTGCGTGTGCCATACTTTGACTGTGTGTGCCATTCTTGGCTGGTTTGTGCCATACTTGGCCTGTGTGTGCCATACTCTGCCTGCCCTACCCTGCCTGTGTGTGCCATACCCTCCCTGCCCTATCCTGCCTGTGTGTGCCATACTCTGCCTGCCCTATACTGCCTGTGTGTGCCATACCCTCCCTGCCCTATCCTGCCTGTGTGTGCCATACTCTGCCTGCCCTACCCTGCCTGTGTGTGACATACCCTCCCTGCCCTATCCTGCCTGTGTGTGCCATACTCTGCCTGCCCTATACTGCCTGTGTGTGCCATACTCTGCCTGCCCTACCCTGCCTGTGTGTGCCATACTCTGCCTGCCCTACCCTGCCTGTGTGTGCCATACTCTGCCTGCCCTACTTTGCCTGTGTGTGCCATACTCTGCCTGCCCTATGCTGCCTGTGTGTCATACTCTGCCTGCCCTATGCTGCCTGTGTGTGCCATACTCTGCCTGCCCTATGCTGCCTGTGTGTGCCATGCTCTGCCTGCCCTATGCTGCCTGTGTGTGCCATACTCTGCCTGCCCTACCCTGCCTGTGTGTGCCATCCTCTGCCTGCCCTACCCTGCCTGTGTGTTCCATACTCTGCCTGCCCTATGCTGCCTGTGTGTGCCATACACTGCCTGCCCTACCCTGCCTGTGTGTGCCATAGTCTGCTTGCCCTATGCTGTATGGCACACACAGGCAGCATACAGTGACACAATGCTGCCACTGCTCCTACAGTCACAATAACTATGTATTAAAAAACTTTTTAATTGCAGTACCATTTTAGTATATGTTCTTTTTGTAGTGTGCAGGGATTATTTGTGGGTTTCTACTGCTCCTACAGTCTGAGGTGTGAACAGGGGAACAATGTGGGTGATTACAGTCTGAGCCTGAGGTGTGAACACTGCAGGGGGTGAACAATGCAGAGATTAAAAGGTGTGAACAACACAGGGGATTAGATTTTTAAACAATACAGAGGGTTTACAGCCTGAATCTGAGGTGTTAACCATGCAGGGAGGGCATTAACCATTTAAAGCTTACACAAGAGTAAGCCATCAAAGCAGCCAGACAGGTGGGGGGCCATACAGAGGGGGGTCCAACTGCGGGCCGCCAGTTGGACAGCACTGCTCTAGATCTTGTTAGATGTCTCTCAACTTGTTTGTCAAGATCCAAGGAATGGAGAGAATCTGATTATTTGTCATTCCAGAATGTAATAAAAAGGGCCAGGCGGCCTCAGTATCTGCGCTAAGCAGATGGATTGTAAAATGCATCCAAATAGCTTACCATACAGAGGGACAGCAAGTTCCAAAAGGGGTTAAGGCACACTCCACAAGGGCATTAAGCGCTTCTTGGGCATTTCAGGCGGATGTCACACTGGACCAGGTGTGCAGATCGGCTTCGTGGATTTCAGCCAAGACATTTTTGAAACATTATCATGTTAATCTTATTTCCTCAAAAGAGGTTAACTTTGGGAAAAAGATTTTGGAAGCGGTTCAATTCGCCAAAGAATAAAAATATTGGGCATTATTTCTGTGTTATTTTTTCCCACCCCTTCTGATTGCTTGGGTACAGACCCAGAGGTGTGAAGGCTGCCATAGTAACCAGGGAAAACAGAACATTTTTGCCATACTTACCGTCATTTTTGTTTCCTGGTTACTATGGGCAGCATAGTAAATTAAGAATAAGTGCATCTATTGTACATAAAAAGGAAATTCTGGCAAAATCCTTATTTGTACGTGTAACTACATAACCATAAAGGGAGCGGCAAGCCTTTGTTTTATTCTTATTATAAGATAAGAGGGCTAAGTGACCGGTCTGTTTGTTCTCCCTCCCTCTACGGAGGAGGGATGCTGAGACAGTTTTACTGTTTTACTTATTTTCTCTCCCCAGGCTGAAGTCCAATAGTAAATGCCTTTACTGACTTTTTCTGTCACTGGCTTGAGCGGATGCTCATAGATTCTCATTAACCCCTGGGTTGAAGGAGGGTTGCAGATTTGTACAGTATTTTCATTGGACTTTGCTTAAGCCAGGGTACTGTAAGGGGTAATGAAATGCAAAGGTACTTGGGTCTTACCAACAGACTGACCACTATTCTAAAGGTGGCCATACACGCAGCAATTCTGATCTTTTGTGCAACCATTGGTTGCAGGAAAGATCGTTCCCACCGTCCACTGACGTTCAAGGCTGAATCGTCAGATATGGAGGTAGAAACAATAGAAATTTTACCTCCACCTGGCGATTTAGCCCTGAAGGTAGATTCTTTTAACCTGCCCGATCGACAAGTTGAGAGATATCCACAGCCTTCTGTGATATCGGTCGTCTCTTCGAGCTGCCATATACGCACCCAATATTGTACGAAATAAGCATAGGCGGATTTACAATAAGGCTAGGGGAGGCTAAGCCTCCCCAAACCTGCTTGGCACCTTAAAAAAACAAAACAAAATAAAAACTCACTCTGTTTCTGCACTGTCCTGCAAATCTTCTGTTCCTGCAAGCCCGTTCTGCTGTGCTCCGACTGGATCTTTCTTCTTGTGGATTCTGCAATCAGAGCACAGCTTTCTTGACAGACAGTAAAATTGACCAATCAAAGCACAGATGCACACAGGGATCAGGAGATTTTGCAAACTAAAGCAGTGCAGAAATGAAGACTGAAAGGAAGAATCTGCAGACTGTAATCTTTACCTGAAAACCAACTCTCAACTTTTGCTGCAGATTTCATCCCACTCCCACAGGTACTATACACAGGTACTATACACAGGCACTATACACGGGCACTATACACGGGCACTATACACAGGTACAATGCAGTTCTAAAGGCTGAATCATTAATTGAAATTAAATTGTTTTTTGCCTGACCTGACATTTATTTATCCCCTACCCTAACAGATGGATGGTAAGTTAACTCTTTCCTCCTGAAAAAGCTCATTGTGCTTTTATATATTTGTTGTTTTTTGCACTTACTATTTTGTTTTTTTACTTTTGTCATTGTTTTGTTCATTTCTAGTTAATTACAGTGGGGCCAATGCTGTGTATCAGTGCCAGTGTTTTAGTGCCAGGGCCGGAATATCTGCCATCAGTACCCACTGCATCTCACTGTATATAATGCTGTGCTGGTTTTATAAATACAGACTGCCTCTCACTGTATATAATGTCCTGGTTTTATAAATACAGACTGCTTCTCACTGTATATAATGTGCTGATTTTGTAAATACAGACTGCGTCTCACTGTATATAATGTGCTGGGTTTGTACATACAGACGGCGTCTCACTGTATATAATGTGCTGGTTTTGTAAATACAGACTGCGTCTCACTGTATATAATGTGCCTGGGGTGTCAGTGCCCACTGTCTCTCTCTCCATAAAACTAACTTAAATATATCTAAAGGGGGGGTTCACTTTTAGGTTAACGTTTAGTATTTTATAGAATGGCCTATTCCTAGCAACTTTGCAATTGGTCTCCTTATTTTTTTTTTTTATAGTTCTTATGTAGGGGTTTACCAAAAATGGGCCCTTAGGACAGACACCCCTAGACTAGGCCACTGGTTGGTGCTAGTTAACAGGGACAATGGGATGGCTGGGTTCTACATAGTTAACAGGGAATATACCTGTAGTTCGGGTTATGGCCACTGGGTGGTGCATAGGCTCATATAAAGGGTTGCAGCCATGTGCTGTGAGCCATCTTGAGCCATCTTGAGCCATCTTGAGCCAGCTTAAGCCTGGGTAGTATAGCTACCAGGGCCTAGTTACTAGATAGTAGTTTCTTGTGATAGGACATTCTAGGAGTGTCATGTAGGACACCAAGCTAGAATGGGCGGATATTGCCCCTCCAGGAGTGGTAGTGGGGTTAAGACCCCCCAGCATTACATCTGCTGGAGTGCAGGGCATTAAGTGGCTAGGTAGGTGGACAAGTCCCCGCTAGTCCAGGAGGCTGGATCTGAGGGTGCCATACGATAGTACCGGTGTGGGTCCTTGTGGTGCAACGTCCTAGCATGGGTACTGGGAGAACTCCATAAGGGAGGGTCTTGCCAGTAGTACTGGGGATAGCACCTAGATGGGAGCACATCTGGGAAACCCGTGAGGTAGTACCAATAGGAAAAGGTTCTCAATGAGAAGTAAGGAGATATGTAGCTACAAAAAAAGCGAATGGCACTCAGGACTACAAACAAGGGTATAACCCTTAAAAGTTTATTGCGGAGGTGCAACGTTTCGGGGCAATGTGACCCCTTTATCAAGCATGCTTGATAAAGGGGTCAAGCATGCTTGATAAAGGGGTCACATTGCCCCGAAACGTTGCACCTCCGCAATAAACTTTTAAGGGTTATACCCTTGTTTGTAGTCCTGAGTGCCATTCGCTTTTTTTGTAGCTACAGTGTTTTTGGAGGGTGCCGATCCCTTCAGCAGTGTGCACCGGACAAAAATCTTTTGGAGCATTAGGGTGTGCGGATAAGGTCTCTGTGATCAAGTAAGGAGATATGCCCTGCCGTGTGTATAAATGATATGCCGCTCCTGGAGAGGTCTCTGCCTGAATAAACCATAGCATTCATTTCATATACAACTGTGTCTGCTGTGAGTATCTACCAAGCCCGAAGGACCACTACCACGCTGGTAAGGAATAACTCAAAGAGTGAGTACCTCAGACCAGGAGTACGTGGGTCCCAAGGGGGCATAGCATCCTGATCGTTTCCCAGGGGGTGGATTACAGTTCCACGCCATTAAGGGGGGAAATCCCTGTAAACCCCCATAGTAAGCGGGGGCTCAGGACTCCTGTAGCGCCAAAGTATCGTGCTCCAATGGGTATTGCCACAGAATCCGCAAAAGTGGGCTACACTTATATATAGTTCTTATAATTTGCCTTTCTCTTCTGCCTCTTTCCAGCTTTCAAATGGGGGTCACTGACCCCAGCAGCCAAAAAGTATTGCTCTGCAAGGCTACAATTTTATTATTATTGTAATTTTTCCATGCAGGCCCCTTAACTATTCATATTCCCATCCCTTGTTTAAACCACTACCTGGTTGCTAGGATAAATAAGACTCTAGCAACCAGATAGTTGCTGAAATACCAAATGGAGAGCTGCTGAACAAAAAGCTAAATAACTGAAAAACCATTAAAAATAAAAGAGGACCAATTGCAAATTGTCTCAGAATATCAATGTCTACATTATATTAAAAGTTAATTTAAAGGTGACCTACCCCTTTAAGCTAACTGATCCCAAACACAAATGGATGGAAACCCCCTCACAGAAGTGCAAGTATGAATACTTTTACATCCTAAGCATCCTCTCCCACCCGCACTTTTGCGCAGTATCCCTGGGAGTCAGTGGGAACGGCAAGAGGTAGTTGGGAGGTTCATTTTTTACACCAGCAGCAAATCCACTAAGTCTCACATTAGCTGTAGGTCAGTCTATGTATGGCCCATCTTTAGCCTCCCCAAACAAAAAAGTCACCCTCCACCTATGGAAATAAGGTTTTGTACCATAATATCAGCACGTGTATGGCCAGCTTAAGTCTCCTTCTGACAAACATTTGGATATTGATCGTATGTTTAAATGCAATGATGTAAAACAAACATTCAGCCTGAAATTGTAGGATAAAACCCTTAAAATATAAATAGGACAATTAAATAGTTGGTAGACACCAGTCGTACGAAAATGACTTCCATTGTGGGTCCCCCAAGGATATTGTCCGATACACAATACATGCGCAGATTTTATCCTTATCTGACTGAAATTTTCTAACCTGGCTAACTGACTAATCCGCCAATCGTCATGGGATTAAAAATTATCGTCAATAATTTGGAGTCCACACACGGCCCGAAAATCATACAAAGCTAGGTTTCGTATAATTTTATTGGTACGTGTATGGCCTTAAGGAATATCTTTCCCATTCTAGGTTTAGGAATCTGGCAGAACACATGACACAACAATTCCCCCCCCCCCCCCCCCCCAAAAAAATATGTAAGGCTAAATTTAAGTGCCAACCTTTCTTTAGGCCAAGCAGGGCTGGCTGAGTGATGGATGCTGAGAAGGAAAGGTAAAATCACTGAGGGGTGGCAAGTTTTCAAGATACACCCCATTGATTCTAGTCAGCCCCGGATTTCAAATTGGGGCTCCCCGAGGCCGCCCTCTTTCTGTGCCCCCCCCACGCGCATGCATGAACACAACCCCCCCTCCTGCTGCGAGCACGCATACGCAAACTTTTAAACTCCCATATGGAGCAGTGGCGAGAGGTCCCCATTGCTCCGTAAGGGAGCAAAATGTAAAAATTTCGCTGCCGCCCTAGGCCCGGGCCTTTGTGGCCTCACCACAAATCCAGGCCTCATTCTAGTCACTTACTAACTACGCCAGCCTGAAATCTGCAGCAAAAGTTTACAGTCTGCAGATTCTTCATTTCAGTCTTCATTTCTGCACTGCCTTCATTTTGTAATATCTCCCGAGCCCTGCCTGCATCTGTGCTTTGATTGGTCAATTTTACTGTCTGTCAAGAAAGCTGTGCTCTGATTGGAGAATCTACAAGAAGAAAGATCCAATCAGAGCACAGAAGAACGGGCTTGCAGGAACAGAAGGTGTCCAGGACAGTGCAGAAACGGAGTGAGGTTTTTTTTTTTTTTAATGTGTCAAGCAGGTTTGGGGAGGCTTAGCCTCCTCTAGCCTTATTGAAAATCCGCCTATGCGGTGTACCCCATTGTTAGGTCCGGGTGGGGGGATTCACAGCTTGCAAGTCCAGGCCTGCCCAACAGTAATCTGGGCTGGTGCATTTTCTGAAGAAGTGAAGCATGGGTGCCAGGTTAGTGACCAGAATAACTGGGGGTGTCTTAACAAATTGGCACCTCACATACATTCAATCTTTCCTTCTCCTTAATTGCCACAGATTTCTTGTCTGGTAATCCCCATGGCCACACAAATAACCAATGAGACGTGTGTTTTTATTATTTTGAATGCAGTTGACTACCACCAATTGGTTGTTTTGCATTTCTGGACCAGAGTGTTACTTTATTACTATCAAAGAAATACTGTCTGGAACGTGTAGTATGCACCTAATAGAGTTGTTATGATATATAGATTGCCATCCCTGCTTTTGTTATATTTAATATATCACAGTGTTTTGCAGTCCAAACACTGTTTTGGAGGGGATCAGCCTGAAGGCCAATTAGGAAGAGGTTTGTGGAGAATCCCTATTTGCTCTTCGAGATACACCTGGAAGACCAGATTAAAGGTCCAATAAAGTTAGATTTTGGGTGAACACATTTACTGCCCTAGATATTCTTGGAAATTAAGGTGGCCATACACGGCAGATTTAAGATGCTGTCTCGATTCCTTCAGGCCAATTTGGCAGATTATTTGCCCATGTATGGGACACCCAGACGGGCTTCCTCATTCGATATCTGGCCGAAATTTCTTTGGGGACCACATAGCTCCATCAGCTTATAAAACTGTTGTTGTAATTCGATTGTTTGGCCTTAGGGCCAAACGACTGATTAGCCCAATATCGTCCATCAGCTGACTGGCTGATGCAAGTTCTCAATACTCATATATTTGTAACCTTGCTTTGAGCTAAGGGGAACTTGAACTGATACATTCTTGACACTTATGTAGGATACAGTATTTAGATGCACTTGCTTAAGGTCCCCATACACCATAAGATGTCGCCAAGCGAGAGGATCTTCTCCTGATATCCCCCACCTATGGGTGGGGGATATCGGGAGAACACAGGCAAATTCGATCGTTTGGCCCTGGGGCCAAACAATCAAATTATAACGGCAGGTATAGGAAAAGTCGGTCCGGGGACTGCATCAACGTGCCGATGCGGTCCCCGATCCGACTAGATTTTCTAACCTGCCTGATCGAGATCTGGCTGATTTGAGGCCAGATATCGGTCGGGCAGGCCCGTATGGAGTGCCCATACACAGGCCGATTAGCTGCCGAATTGGTCCAAGGGACCGATATCGGCAGCTACTATCGGCCCGTGTATGGGGACCTTTAGCAGAGCATGTAGTCTAATAGCCCGGGAAACATAAGCGGGATCTGAATTCACTCCCCGCTTGTTAGGATTAATTATTCATTTTTTGCAGTAGCAAAAACTTGACTTCCCTGATTGTGAATTAGCAGAGCAAACTACACCCAAAAGCCACCCTTCCTTCCTGCACATTCATCTGAAGTTCAAGAATTGGATTCCATACTCAGAAACTAGTGTCAGGTTTGAGGTTTAAAATAAATTCTATATCTTTTTTATATTACTGTCAATAGCAGGGTTTTCACTGTATGCCAGGTCCGGATTAGGATTGAAAATAGATACATTTCAAGTACACAGAGGCCCAAACAGTCCTCTCAGCCCAATAAATAGCGACTGTCTGTAGCATTTTACAGCAGCCCCTCTGGCATCCACAAGTACCTAGAGTGCCAAGTTTCGGTACTGTTTGACCCACTCGTCACTATTTCACTTGTGCCTTTACCCGTACCTTTTGAAATAAGACTTTAATACCCCCCAGCTATAGGTAGCTATGATTTTTATTATTTGTCTTTTGCTAGTTATTTAACTAAAAAAACTATAAAAAATAAATAATGAAGACCAATTAAAAATTTGCTTAGAATTGGCTGTTCTATAACAGGACATATTTTTGTCCTTAATGAATTAACTTTTATATCTTCCCATATTAAAGCTGGGTTCCGGATGTGCGTTGGTGATTTTATTGCAGCTTAGGCACATATTTTGTACGTTTATGGCAGTTAACCCCGGAGGAAAGGCTCCACCACTTAAGTTAATGATTGATTGAAAGCCCTTTATGTGTGTTTGGAGGTTTCTATTTTCTAACTACTGTGCAGTTGCCTTCAGGCTTGTGACAGCTAGCCTCTGCTGTTGGTTATTTCATAGCTTTCTCTTCCACCCCTGAAACAGGTAGTTGTACAGTACATTGGAGTGTCCCCATTCCCCAAAAGACAATTTTAAAAAATGGTCCATAGTCATAAGTTACCCTTATGTGGGGGAACTCCCCACATTATATATATATGTGTATAGATATACGCAAACATACATATGCGGTGGTTTGCCTATAAATTAACTTTTATTATATTGTAGAATGGTCAATTCTTAGCAACTTTTTAATTGGTCATTTTTTAAAAATAGTTTTTTAATTATTAATTATGGTCCTACCATTTAAAGCTGGAAAAAGGGAGAAGACGAAGAAGGCAAAAAATAAAAATAAAATCACTCTGTGATTGCTGCAATTGTATTATTTTTCTTTCATTACTTATCTTTCATTTTGGCCCTTTCCTATTCATATTCCAGTCCCTCTTTCAAACCACTGCCTAGTTGCTAGGTTAAATTGGATTCTAGCAACCAGATAGCTTCTGAAATTCCAAACTTGAGAGCTGCTGAACAAAAAGCTAAATAATTTAAAAACCACCAATTGCAAATTGTTTCAGAATATTGCTTTCTACATCATACTGATTGGTAATTTAAAGGTGAACAACCCCTTAAAAGGGGAATTTCATTTAAATATGAACTTAAAGTAGCATGTGAATAATTTGCTATTGGTCAAAGCAGGCCTATATTGAGCCGGCTGTGTGGTTAATAAACATTGTGTGTAATTATATACTGAAGCCATGCATAATGCTCAAACAGATGCAGTAGGTATACTTCCCTGCATATAGCTCCCAGCTCCTCCTACTTCCCTGTATATTCTGGTCATTTGGGAAAGTTAGGACCAAAGAAGGGCTGGGCCAGAACTAGGGGTAGGCAGAAGAGGCACGTGTCTAGGGCACAATGCTGGGGGGTCACTAGCACATATATTATACTCCCTTACTCTGTGCCCTCGTCCCCCAATTACTGGCTCATTACTGGTCCTGGCGCATTGGTGCATTTGCGCTTCCCCCCACCTCACTGTTAGTGCGCATATGTGTCACAGGAAGGCATGCATTCTGAGGGGGGGCAGCGCAATGGGAAAGGGGCAGTGGGATGTGCGGCATGCAAGGTGGCTGGCTCGATTGCCAAGGGTGCCCGGCCTCCTATGCCTGGCACTGAAGATGGGTAACCACAGCTACCACTGTCACCATAGGCAGAATTGCTATGTACATTTACCTAGCATCCATGTGTGTGTTAAATAGCTCCCAACATTTGAAAAATGTAAAGAGTGACAAAAATAAATGCAGCATGTAATTTTGACCATGCCCATTTTTGCAACCACACTCCCTAAATACCACAACAATTTTCCAACTTTGGCAGGTTATTTAAAGTTTGAACACATTTCTGGGGGTTTTGGGGGTCTTATGTGTTATTAGAGTTTTGCTAAAAAAGGTTAAATTGCCCTTTAACCTGCAGGTCTCAGTTCCCCCAAGAGACCTGTTTAGCTTATTAGGTACAATTGTATCTCAGTGCAGGTTTAGCACTCTGCCAAAAGCTACTTTTTTAATTAAGTTGGAGAAACATTGTATCTTTTAGTGCAGGTTCAGTGTAGGAGATCAAAGGTCAAAAGAGGGACTTTTTCAGTAAGAATCCAGGACTGTGGGCTGAGCTGTCAAAATTGAGACTGTCCTGTGAAAATCAGGACAATTGGGAGGTATGGTGTTACCAAGAGATCTTTATTGGTGTGTAATAAGATACTTCAAACAGTTGCTCCAAACTGATACAAGTAGTATGGCAGCTACCACTGTATGAATAGGAAAATTGCCCTGTTTACATAGTTTTGTAATACCTGACTCTCAGTTAACTGTAGTACTGGCCTCAGGTCTCACCCAGCACTTCTGAAATCAAACATGTGTTTTTTGATTTTCTCCCACAGCTCCTTTTGGATTATGAAATACAAACTCTTTAGAAATCTTGTTGGGAACATTATATTCATGGCTTGTATATAGTAAAGGAGGGGTGATTTCATTTAAAACCTAACTGCTGACATCTGAAGTATTTTTCCCTATCCCCGTTGTATTTCCGCTCCTGAAAACCTTCAGGAATTCTACCTTTCGAGCCTTATCTGTTATGCAACAAGCTTGCGTGAGAAACTTGCCTCCTGTGGTTGGATTAGAGAATAATTCAACCCTGGGGCAAAGCAGGGATCACCACTGCTGATCTTCATTATTATCTTTTTCTTTCTATAGCAGTGACATATAAGGGCTGTGGCAGACGGGGAGAAATTGCGGAAGTTGCCTTGAGAGGAAACTTCCGCAATTTTGGGGAAATCGCGGCACAGCGTATGCCATCCCATCGGCGATTTACATACTCGCCGGTGGGATGGTATTTCGGGGAGACTAAGTTGCCCGCGACAAGGGAGATTTGTCACGGGCGACTAGTCTCCCCGTCTGCCACAGCCCTAAGGCAGTGATTTCCAAAGAATGTTAAAGGAACAGTAACATCATAAAATGAAAGTGTTTTAAAGTAATAAATATATAATTACTTATTGTTTATTTAAACAAGCTTTGTAGTCATGGGGGCAGCCATTCAAGCATAGGGTTCATAGTAGATAACAGATAAGCTCTGAAGAATCCCATTGTATACTACACAGCTTAACTGTTATCTGCTATGTTACCCGTGCCTTGTCTCCTTTTTCCAGCCTGAGGGCTCTGGCACACGGGGGAGATTAGTCGCCCGCGATAAAACTCCCTGTTCGCGGGCGACTAATCTCCCCGAGTTGCCTACCCCTGCCATCCCACCGGCGAACATGTAAGTCGCCGGCGGGATGGCAGACGCGGCGGCGCGATTTCGCGCAAATCGGCGAAAAAGACTCGCGAGTCTTTTTCGGCGATTCCCTGAAATTGCCCCGTCGCGTCTGCCATCCCACCGGCGACTTACATGTTCGCCGGTGGGATGGCAGGGGTAGGCAACTCGGGGAGATTAGTCGCCCGCGAACAGGGAGTTTTATCGCGGGCGACTAATCTCCCCCGTGTGCCAGAGCCCTGAATGGCTGCCCCCGGGGCTACACAGCAGCTTGTTTATAAAAACTTAAGTAGATTTTCTAAAGCAAACATGCCAGTTTTACCAGCACAGAGCAACATTATGTAATATTTTAAGTGCTTTAAAACACTTTCATTTTTTGGTGTTACTTCTCCTTTATAAGGAAACGTAAAGTAAAACTATACTGGGGGCAGTCAGTGAGTAGCCTGGACTGCCATTAAAAGGTGGGGTAGATCAGGGACATAGCCAGTGGGGTGCAGGGGTCCCTATGATTACGGATGATATCCCTCTGTGACCCTCAATGTTAATAATGTTTTGTCCAGCCCTTTTGTTAAAAGAACAAAAATCGCCTTGAAAATATGCACAGAAAATATGGTGTGGTGCTGTGCTCTCCAGTGTGTGTTTTTTTTTTGTTTTTTTTTTAAAGACGAGGGGCATTGGCCCGGGGTAAATGGTTACTGACTACAGTTACTGGTTCATTGTATTTTTTATACTTTATTTTATATCAGTCTCTGACCCTGTGGAGCTCACAGTCCACATACCACCAGCATACAGTCTTCAACAGTTCCCTGTCTTTCCGCATGCAGGGCCCAAACTTGGGGAAGCAGAAAAGTTAAGTGCTTAGCGCCCCCCACCATGGCACCCTTACTCAGCAGCAACCTGTGGGTTCCTGTTGTGGCAATAAGCTGATCCTGGAAGCTTTAAAGATGAAATTCTGATTTTTAAAATTGGAATTTCAGGCTCTTCTAGTGCAGAGACGAGGCCCCTCCTTGCCCCCTTCCAATGCTAAAATGTTAAGCGCAGGGTGTATAAGGGGCCAAGATTGCCCCCTGTCCTTTAAGGTGGCCATACATGTACTTGTTAGCTCCATTGACGTTCAGGGCTGAATCCTCAAATATGGAGATAGAAACAATAGGGATTCTATCTCTACCTAAAGATTAAGCCCTAAATGCGCCTTCAACGGCAACCCGTTCAAAATCTATTGTCACGCACCGTTATCTAAAGCTTTTACGATATCGGTCGTTTCGTCAATCTGCCATTGGTTCTTCATCCATATGTGACAATTCAGCCCTGAACGTCAATGGAGGGAACGAACAATCATTCTTGCGACCAATGGTTGCAAGAAAGATCGTTATTGTTACATGTATGGCCACCTTTAGCCATGACGTCTTGCTACAGGGCTGTATAAGGGCAGCAGCCTAAAAATCCTAAAAATCTGTACATAGCTCTGCCGTCATCATAGAAAAAAGCCTTGTGTGTATTCTGAGTCTGACACAGCTGATTTAAGGCACAATTTCATAGGGATCTTTGTTGTGCAGAGGGGCATGAAATTCCGTGCCGGTAACTCTGCCTTTCCTCTTAAATGGGCACTTGAGAGGGATTATTGCAAAGATGATATGAGTCTTTCTAAGAATGTACAAATAGCAGTTAGTTATGTTGGTTATCTTTAGCACTTGTTCTTCGTGTTAAGCTTGAGTAGCACCAGCGGCATCAGTGGCGCTGCGCCCAATAACTTTTCCTGAGTCGTTTCACTCGGCAGAAATGCACATGATCGGATTCTCTGAAGCAGCCATTTTTGTTCATATGACAAAGACATAAGCACATAATTCTTTGTGTCATGTTTGACTAACCTTTGGGTTCCCCGGCTCTTAAGGGAGGGTCTCCATCATCCCCTTAAAACCACTGATCCGAATTGCAGCAGTAGAAAATAGTAAAATCAAATGCATAACTGATTCTAAGCCAATTCTTGAATCGTGAAGCCGAACCCTAGATTTAATCTGCGTAACAAAATAAAAGGTTAGGAATCTCCTGAGTAAAGGTGCCCTGATATACAGGCAATTAAACAGCAGCTGCAGCAAGCCGTTACCAAGTCAGAGGATTTGGAAAATAGACTGAGCAACAATGTGCGTATAATAGGCTTACCTGAGAGCAGAGGGGCAGCAACCAGAACTGTTCATAGAGAGATGGCTAAAAGACACACTGGGCCAAGATACATTCTCCAGCACATTTGTGGTGGAAAGGGCGCACAGGGTCCCCACTAGGCCTCTTCCACCAGGGACCCCCCCACACCCTTTTCTGTTTAAAATTCTCAATTACAGAGACTGAGACTCCGCACTCAAGGCAGCAAGGCTCAAAGGCCCCATTTTGTTTAATGGCGCCACCATATCTCTTTATCCAGACTTCTCACCAGCAGTCCAAAAGGAGAGAGCGAGATATACAGCCATCAAAAAAAGGCTCAGAGAAGCAAACATTCCCTATAATATGCTCGACCCAGCGAAGCTGCGATTCCAAGATGGAGGGGAAAGCCTTATTCTTCACCACCCCATCTGAAGCAGATGAATGGTTAACCCGCAAAGGAATACAAAGATCCCCTCCAAGGGGAGGCAGATTCCCCCCCCCCCTCCAGCCCAAGGCAATAAAAAAGGCCATAAACAAGCAGTGAATTGGCTACATCTACATGGAATCATTATGCCTTAGGCGACCCAGGGGAGGTATGAACCACATATGATCCTTACTAGCAGGATAAAGGAGAAGCATGGAACACCAATCCTCCAATGACCCTCGGACTCGTGGTAAAGTAACACAACCCAAGAGCAACCACTATCAGGGTTCCCACACTGGATACCTCAAAAATTCTTTTTATGTCGCATACCAGACCTACACAAAGGAACAGTGCCCTATCACACCTTGACCAACCTGGGGAAAAACGACAGGATCACACCACTGACTAAACCATATGGCCACTTCACATCTAAGCTACTGCATAGAGGTGCACTAGCACAATGTTACCACATGTTCAGTTCAAGGTTGGGCTATGTTACTGGGTCTCCAACAACAACTGGGAGCCCAGTCTGCACTCTAAGGACCCATCATAATATGCTTAACATTTGGGGTATAAGGCCCACCCAAGTTCCAGGGATGGGCAGGGTGGTTGGGTTAAGTGGAATGGTTTTACGGTAGTATTTTTTTGTTTAAAAAAACAACAACAGGAGTTTAGGCACTGACTGACTGAGGACCACATCAATGAGTCCATGATCCGATGGAAAATCAAACCTGCCTGATCGAGATCTGGGCAATTTTAGGCCAGATCTTGGTTGGGTAGGCCCGTACGGGGTGCCCCTACATGGGCAGATAAGCTACTGAATCAGTCTAAAAGATCTGCCCGTGTTTAGCCACCTCTAGGCTTGTCACAGCTTGATTGCAGTTTGATTGGTTGTATGTGAGCTGTCGGGAGCAGAGCCTGTATGCTATCATGTCTGACCAATATAGAGCATTGTCACCTGAAGTATTGTGCTTAGTACAGGGGAATCAACACCTCAGGCTCAGACTGCAATCACCCACATTGTTCACCTCTTCGCACTTCAGAACCACTAGGAACCATGCCAGCATTGTGCCACTGCCATATGCTGCCTGGTAGGGTAGGGCAGGCAGAGTATGGCACACACAGGCAGCGTAGGGCAGGCAGAGTATCTTAAAATCGGCTTTTTGCTGCCCCTGGTAACTTGTGGGCTGCTGCCGTCTGAGGTGAGTTTCTAAACTTCCCTTGTGGCAGCAGCTCCCCTGTCTGATTTATGGTATTGCTCTCTATAGGCTTTTTGGAAATCCTGCCATAGAGAGTACCACCATTTGTGTCCTTCTCAGATGGCCACATGCCCAATGTTATCATGCTTCTACCCTGGGCCACAGCCTCTTCTGGTTTCTTGTATTAATCAAGGACACAACAGGAGGGCTGTGGGTAACCATAAGGAAGCTGGTGGCCCGCCTGCCAGAGAGAAAATGGCTGTGTCACGGAAGCATGAGGATATTAACAAAAGGAAAACAAACATACAGACAGCTCTAAATCTTTCCATAAAATAAATTCATAGGGATGGATAGAAATGATAGAAAAGTATAGATACAGGTAACACAGGTTTATTGGGCTATTGAGCAGGTCCCTGTGTGCCCATCCCTTCTCCGCATCATGTATGAATTGGCACGTAACGCCTCCCTGCTGCCTCATTCTTCCGCTCACATTCCTCATAATAGACATCACTATTCCTCATGTGTCCCACCTGAGACAAGCCAGGGGGAGTCAGTATAGGCAGCTCCCCAGTGATTCCACTATTTGCACTCTTGCAGTCAGGCTAATGGCTTGTTTGTGTAGCCGCAGTGTGGTACTGACGCCAGAGCCCTTTACTAAGAGCTGCTGTAAGTGTATGTTCCTCTTGTGCCCCTCATTTTATGGTCATGTAAACACTTTGCTCCTCTTCAGCTTCTCCTCTGGGGCTCTATTATCAGCTATACAGTGAGTCATTTAAATGGGAACTCTATGTAAAGAAAGAAAAATAATTCTGAGAAACTTCCCAAAATACATTTGTTATACTTTTTCACTGGTTTTAAAGTGATTTGTAAATTGAATTGCTATTGAAAGCAGTGTTTGTGTATCCCTTTCTTTTTTTTCCTGGTTCTGACTCCTCCAGGTCTGTCAGTCAACTGGCTTCTGCTACATAGTTTTGGGAGTCAGCATTGCATTTTAAGTATACAGAGTATACATGTGGCCCCCAGTGACTGTTATGGCATGTTACAGCTAGGGATGTAGCGAACTGTTCGCCGGCGAACTAATTCGCGCGAACATCGGGTGTTCGCGAACGCGGAAGTTCGCGAACTTTCGGCGTATGTTCGCCATTTGGGTTCGCCTTAGCTGGCGCGAAATTTTGACCTCTCACCCCAAACCAGCAGATACATGGCAGCCAATCAGGCAGCTCTCCCTCCTGGGCCACCCCCCCCCTCCCTTGGACCACTCCCTTCCATATATAAACCGAAGCCCAGCAGCCATTTTACATTCTGCCTGTGTGTGCTTGAAGAGATAGTGTAGGGAGAGAGCTGTGTATTCATTTGAAGGAGAGTTTAAGTAGTTTTTCTGGCTAGTAATCTACTTTCTACTGCTCTGTATTTGTGTGGGGAGAGGACTGAGGAGCTGTGTATTTATTTTGAGGCAGAGTTTAAGTAGTTTTTCTGGCTAGTAATCTACTTTCTACTGCTCTGTATTTGTGTGGGGAGAGGACTGTGGAGCTTTGTATTTATTTTGAGGCAGAGTTTAAGTAGTTTTTCTGGCTAGTAATCTACTTTCTACTGCTCTGTATTTGTGTGGGGAGAGGACTGAGGAGCTGTGTATTTATTTTGAGGCAGAGTTTAAGTAGTTTTTCTGGCTAGTAATCTACTTTCTACTGCTCTGTATTTGTGTGGGGAGAGGACTGAGGAGCTGTGTATTTATTTTGAGGCAGAGTTTAAGTAGTTTTTCTGGCTAGTAATCTACTTTCTACTGCTCTGTATTTGTGTGGGGAGAGGACTGAGGAGCTGTGTATTTATTTTGAGGCAGAGTTTAAGTAGTTTTTCTGGCTAGTAATCTACTTTCTACTGCTCTGTATTTGTGTGGGGAGAGGACTGAGGAGCTGTGTATTTATTTTGAGGCAGAGTTTAAGTAGTTTTTCTGGCTAGTAATCTACTTTCTACTGCTCTGTATATTTTGTCTAAATAACAATTTGTCTAAATAACAATAATAATTCCGTGTCCAGAAACACAACCTGAGTGACGGTTTTCCACCAGCAATAATATATTCCGTATCCACTACTGTATACGTTGCAATTGCAGGCCTTGTTGCCCGGTGTCTGCAACCAAGTGCCACCTAGCTGTGTGAGCTTTTTCACAATCTGTCTAAATTACAATAATAATTCCGTGTCCAGAAACACAACCTGAGTGACAGTTTTCCACCAGCAATAATATATTCCGTATCCACTACTGTATACGTTGCCCTTGCAGGCCTTGTTGCCCGGTGTCTGCAACCAAGTGCCACCTAGCTGTGTGAGCTTTTTCACAATCTGTCTAAATAACAATAATAATTCCGTGTCCAGAAACACAACCTGAGTGACGGTTTTCCACCAGCAATAATATATTCCGTATCCACTACTGTATACGTTGCCCTTGCAGGCCTTGTTGCCCGGTGTCTGCAACCAAGTGCCACCTAGCTGTGTGAGCTTTTTCACAATCTGTCTAAATAACAATAATAATTCCGTGTCCAGAAACACAACCTGAGTGACGGTTTTCCACCAGCAATAATATATTCCGTATCCACTACTGTATACGTTGCCCTTGCAGGCCTTGTTGCCCGGTGTCTGCAACCAAGTGCCACCTAGCTGTGTGAGCTTTTTCACAATCTGTCTAAATTACAATAATAATTCCGTGTCCAGAAACACAACCTGAGTGACGGTTTTCCACCAGCAATAATATATTCCGTATCCACTACTGTATACGTTGCCCTTGCAGGCCTTGTTGCCCGGTGTCTGCAACCAAGTCCACCTAGCTGTGTGAGCTTTTTCACAATCTGTCTAAATTACAATAATAATTCCGTGTCCAGAAACACAACCTGAGTGACGGTTTTCCACCAGCAATAATATATTCCGTATCCACTACTGTATACGTTGCCCTTGCAGGCCTTGTTGCCCGGTGTCTGCAACCAAGTGCCACCAACTGTGTGAGCTTTTTCACAATCTGTCTAAATAACAATACTAATTCCGTGTCCAGAAACACAACCTGAGTGACGGTTTTCCACCAGCAATAATATATTCCGTATCCACTACTGTATACGTTGCCCTTGCAGGCCTTGTTGCCCGGTGTCTGCAACCAAGTGCCACCTAGCTGTGTGAGCTTTTTCACAATCTGTCTAAATAACAATAATAATTCCGTGTCCAGAAACATCACCCAAGTTGTTGTTGTTTTGTAAAAATAAAAAAAATGCCAGGCAAAGGCAGGCCGCCACGCAGAGGCACTAGGGGCCGTGCTGCTATGATATCCTGTGGCCCTAGGAAATTGCCCAGTTTTCCGAAGGCACTTACCCTGAACTCCCAAAATGCTGAAGAGGTAGTTGACTGGCTTACACAGCACACCCCATCCTCTACTGTTTCTAACTTTGCCACAACATCCTCATCCTCCTCTGCTATGGGCACCCCACGTACCACTTCCTCCGCCACCGCCACCCCTTCTTCACTGGAGTCAGAGGAGTTATTTACTCATGAGTTTGTTGAACTGAGTGATGCGCAACCATTATTGCCAGAAGAAGATGAAGGAGATGCGGACGTTACACCAGATATCATAATTCAGGCAGGCAACACAACAGAGATGGACATAATGTGTGATGAGGTCCCCGCTGCTGCTGTCTTCTGTGAGCTGTCAGAAGAAATTGATGCATCTAAGGAGAATGATGATGAGGAGAGTGATATTTTGTGGGTGCCCACAAGAAGAGAGCAAGAGGAGGATAGTTCAGATGGAGAGACGGAGAGTCAGAGAGGCAGGAGGAGAATAAGACTTAGAAGAAGCAGGGACAGCTCCCAGGGAACAGTAGGGCAACAACATGAATCGGCACCTGTGGTCAGCCAGCCAACGCACCCGCCAACTTCTACTGTTACTGCTAGAAAGCCCACATCAAAAGGCTCAGCAGTGTGGCATTTTTTTAATGTGTGTGCCTCTGACAAAAGCGCTGTAATTTGCAATGAGTGCAGTCAGAAACTGAGTCTTGGGAAGCCCAACACCCACTTAGGTACAACTGCTATGCGAAGGCACATGAACGCCAAACACAAAGCACTATGGGAGCAACACCTCAAAGGCAGCAGCCAAACGCTAAGCCACCCTCCTTCTGCTCCAGCATCTTACTGCTCTACCTCTGCTGTCCTTGACCCGTCTCAACCACCCTCCACTCCGCCTTCCAGTTCCTGCTCATCTGCCCCCAGCCAAGTTTCTGTGAGGGCCATGTTTGAGCGTAAGAAACCAATGCCTCTGAGTCATCCCCTTGCCCGGCGTCTGACAGCTGGATTGTCTGCACTCTTAGCCCGCCAGCTTTTACCATACCAGCTGGTGGACTCTGAGGCTTTCCACCAATTTGTAGCAATTGGGACACCGCAGTGGAAGGTACCCAGCCGCAATTTTTTTTCACAGAAGGGAATACCACACCTGTACCAGCATGTGCAGAGCCAAATCACCGCATCTCTGTCATTTAGTGTTGGGGCAAAGGTCCATATGACTACTGACACATGGTCCTCCAAGCATGGTCAGGGCAGGTATGTCACCTACACTGCCCACTGGGTGAACCTGGTGATGGCTGGGAAGCAGGGAATGCGTGGTTCAACAACAGTGGAGTTGGTGTCACCGCCACGGGTTGCATGCGGGTCTGCCACCACCTCTACTCCTCCTTTGCTCTCTAACTCGTCTTCTAAGTCGTCTTCTAAGTCGTCTTCTAACTTGGCTTCTTCCTCGGCTTCTTCCTCCTCTGCTGCTGTGTCCTCCTCCACACCTGTGCACCCCCAGCTCCACATAGGCTATTCGACGTGCCAGGTACGCCGTTGTCATGCTGTCTTGGGCATGACGTGCCTGGAAAGTAGAAACCATACCGGATCTGTACTCCTGTCATCTCTGCACTCACAGGCCGATCGGTGGCTGACCCCACACCAACTGAAAATTGGAAAAGTGGTGTGTGACAACGGAAGCAATCTGTTGGCAGCACTGAGACTGGGCAATTTAACACATGTGCCCTGCATGGCACATGTTTTAAATTTGATAGTCCAACGGTTTGTCTCGAAGTACCCAGGATTGCAGGACATTCTCAGGCAGTCCAGGAAGGTGTCTGGCCATTTCAGACGTTCCTACACAGCCATGGCACGCCTTGCTGACATTCAGCGGCGGCACAACTTGCCAGTCAGGCATTTAATTTGCGACAGCCAGACTCGCTGGAATTCCACGCTAATGATGTTTGAACGTCTGCTGCAACAACAAAGAGCCATCAATGAATACCTATTTGAACTGGGTGGTAGGACTGGATCTGCAGAGCTGGGGATTTTTTTCCCCCGTTACTGGGTGCTTATGCGCGACGCCTGCAGGCTGATGCGCCCTTTTGACGAGGTCACAAATATGGTTAGTCGCACTGAAGGCACCATCAGCGACCTAATACCCTTTGCTTTTTTTCTCGAGCGTGCCGTGCGACGAGTGACAGATGACGCTGTAGACCAGCGTGACCAAGAGCCTGATTTCTGGGCGGAATCACCAGAACGTTCCCAGGCACCTGCTGCAACGCAGGGAGAGGTGTCAGAAGCGGAGTCAGAGGAGGAAGGTGGCTTTGTGGAGGCGGAAGACCAACAGGAGCAGGCTTCCCAGGGGGCTTGTGGTCACCTTTTGTGGAGCCCTGGTCTTGTACGTGGCTGGGGGGAGGAGACGGTGGTGGATGAGGACGTAGTCCTTGATAACGAGGAAGGGGAGATGGATACCTCTGCATCCAACCTTGTGAGAATGGGGTCTTTCATGCTGTCATGCCTGTTGAAGGACCCCCGTATCAAGAGGCTTAAGGAGAAGGACCTGTACTGGGTGGCAACGCTACTAGACCCTCGTTACAAGCATAAAGTGGCAGAAATGTTACCAACGTACCACAAGTCCGAAAGGATGCTGCATTTCCAAACCAGCCTGCAAAACATGTTGTACAATTTTTTTAAGGGTGATGTCACTCCACATTCCAGGGGCAGAGGTGCCAGTAATCCTCCCACGAGCACACCTGCAAGGACAATGCACTTTGGCCACTCTGTAACGTCAGACATGCAAAGTTTTTTCAGTCCAAGGCAGCGCCAGGACCCTTCTGGATCCACCCTCAGAGAATGCCTTGACCGGCAGGTAGCGGACTACCTGGCATTAACTGCAGATATTGACACTCTGAGGAGCGATGAACCCCTGGACTACTGGGTGCGCAGGCTTGATCTGTGGCCAGAGCTGTCACAATTTGCCATAAATCTGTTGTCTTGCCCTGCCTCAAGTGTCCTCTCAGAAAGGACCTTTAGTGCAGCAGGAGGGATTGTAACTGAGAAGAGAACTCGCCTAGGTCACAAAAGTGTTGATTACCTGACCTTTATTAAAATGAATGAGGCATGGATCTCGGAGGGTTACTGCACGCCGGAAGACTTGTTCTGACTGCCCATGCAGCTGTCCTTCTCTGCACGCCGCTTGACACCACACACAGCTGTCCTTTAGCGTCCTCCTCCATCACCGTACAAACTAGGGTGCAAATCCTACTGGCTTAATTGTAAGCCAAACTTTTTGGACAGGTAAATCCTGAATTTTTCTCTCTTCTACTCTTCTGTGCTTGTCACCCTATCTAAGTTCTTTGAAAGGGTTTGGCTGGGGCATGGTTATGATACCATCTAGCTTTGATGTTTTTAATGTCTTCTGTGCTTGTCACCCTATCTGAGTTCTTTGAAAGGGTTTGGCTGGGGCATGGTTATGATACCATCTAGCTTTGATGTTTTTAATGTCTTCTGTGCTTGTTGTCACCCTATCTGAGTTCTTTGAAAGGGTTTGGCTGGGGCATGGTTATGATACCATCTAGCTTTGATGTTTTTAATGTCTTCTGTGCTTGTCACCCTATCTGAGTTCTTTGAAAGGGTTTGGCTGGGGCATGGTTATTATACCATCTAGCTTTGATGTTTTTAATGTCTTCTGTGCTTGTTGTCACCCTATCTGAGTTCTTTGAAAGGGTTTGGCTGGGGCATGGTTATGATACCATCTAGCTTTGATGTTTTTAATGTCTTCTGTGCTTGTCAACCCTATCTGAGTTCTTTGAAAGGGTTTGGCTGGGGCATGGTTATGATACCATCTAGCTTTGATGTTTTTAATGTCTTCTGTGCTTGTCACCCTATCTGAGTTCTTTGAAAGGGTTTGGCTGGGGCATGGTTATGATACCATCTAGCTTTGATGTTTTTAATATCTTCTGTGCTTGTTGTCACCCTATCTGAGTTCTTTGAAAGGGTTTGGCTGGGGCATGGTTATGATACCATCTAGCTTTGATGTTTTTAATGTCTTCTGTGCTTGTCACCCTATCTGAGTTCTTTGAAAGGGTTTGGCTGGGGCATGGTTATTATACCATCTAGCTTTGATGTTTTTAATGTCTTCTGTGCTTGTTGTCACCCTATCTGAGTTCTTTGAAAGGGTTTGGCTGGGGCATGGTTATGATACCATCTAGCTTTGATGTTTTTAATGTCTTCTGTGCTTGTCACCCTATCTGAGTTCTTTGAAAGGGTTTGGCTGGGGCATGGTTATGATACCATCCAGCTTTGATGTTTTTAATGTCTTCTGTGCTTGTCACCCTATCTGAGTTCTTTGAAAGGGTTTGGCTGGGGCATGGTTATGATACCATCTAGCTTTGATGTTTTTAATGTCTTCTGTGCTTGTTGTCACCCTATCTGAGTTCTTTGAAAGGGTTTGGCTGGGGCATGGTTATGATACCATCTAGCTTTGATGTTTTTAATGTCTTCTGTGCTTGTCACCCTATCTGAGTTCTTTGAAAGGGTTTGGCTGGGGCATGGTTATTATACCATCTAGCTTTGATGTTTTTAATGTCTTCTGTGCTTGTTGTCACCCTATCTTAGTTCTTTGAAAGGGTTTGCCTGGGGCATGGTTATGATACCATCTATCTAAGATATTTTTTCTGTCTTCTGTGCTTGGTACGCTATCTTCGATTTTTTAAAGGTTCTGCCTCAGGATTGGTTATGATACCATCTATCTAACATATTTTTTCTGTCCTCTGTGCTTCAGTGGCTGCAACAAAAAAAACATAATTTTTTAGGAATGTACACATTCCTGATTTTTCAGGGTTCTGCAACGGCGGCAAAATCGTATCTTTTATGGTCACCACAGGTGATCGAAAAGGTAGGACAAACCTGGGCCCACACTGCAGAATCAGTGTTTTTTGGTTCACGTTACTGTACATTGAATTACCTCTGCCTGACCATGCACGTGCGCACAAGCACGGTGACTGCTAAACACACCACTACAGAAATATTCCCACCGACGGGACGAACGTCCTGGAGGTGACAAGCAACTAGTAAAAACTAATATTCGCACACTTGACAGTATCATTAAAGCTTTTTGCGTTTTTTTTCGTTGCGTTTTGTCTTTGCGTGTGAACCAGCCGTAACCTTTACACGACTTGATTGGAATGTAGATGCCGGACTTTTTAAAGCAGTTTATTACATAAGTTTAGGAATGTAGTGTGTTTTCTCCCCTTAACAGCACAAAACGCAACGCTGTGTCAACAACGTATTTTTCAGAGAAATTTTTGCCCTTGATGCCCCTCCTGCATGCCACTGTCCAGGTTGTGGCACCCTTTAAACAACTTTAAAATCAGTTTTCTGGCCAGAGATTGCTTTTCTAGGTTTTAAAGTTCGCCTTCCCATTGAAGTCTATGGGGTTCGCAAAGTTCGCGAACGTTCGCACTTTTCGGCGAAAGTTCGCGAACGGGTTCGCGAACATTTTTTTTTAGGTTCGCTACATCCCTAGTTACAGCAGCCCCTCAGATTTCCAATCTGGGCCTGTTAACTGTCATGTCCAGGGTGGTTGGTTACTTCAAGGTTCCGAACGTGGGATTTATCAAGAGGAAGATGAGCAAAGGCTCTTTTGTATGGGAAAGTGCAGAAAATATTTGGTACCTTTAATAAATAAATATAAAAATATTTTAAAAATAAATAAATTGCAAGGGATGTAAGGGCAGGGCTGGGTGCATGTGTTCAAGGCTCAAGCTGTTATTACACACTTGCTATTCCCAAAACATAGCATTGTTGAATGCCCCTCAGAACCCTTCAATAATATCTTTACAAAATGTCTTTTTATGCATAGAATTATTTTTTGCAGATGTTGCAGCTAACTGCTGTGCTTCATGCTCCTACATTTTTATATGCATATAATATATATATACACTTATAAATACATTTTTTCACATATTAGTATTACCAGCTGTGCAACTGTATTGCCCCTCCCACACTTGAGCTCCTCCCATTTCCTCTCTCCTTTTTTATCACTGCTAGAGCACTGCTTGCCCTGCTGCACAGCTAAACAAGTCAGTGCATCCTCAGGATACATGATGGATGAAGTCTTTGCTTCCTTTGTGTTTTACAGCACCCTGCTCATCCTGAAGATGTACATCATAGCTGTGATTACGGGGCAGATCCGACTGCGCAAGAAGGTAAGTACCCCCAGAGCGAACGCTTCTATAGCACAGAGGTGAAAACATCTTAACTACACAAATAGGGCTTAAGGCTATTTTCTACTAAGGTTTCCGGTGTTTCCTAATCCCTAATGGTTGGCGTGCTACTCTGGAGTAGGGTTAACACCTCGTCCCCTTTAAAATCAGACGCAGGCGGAACCCTAGAGCGAATAAATAAATAGGGGGATTCTCAGCGAAGATACAGGCAGCAGCATGTGGGTTTCATATGTGTCCACTTTGTATATACACTGCAGTGCAACTTTCACGTTCCGACTATCCAAACATTCCAGCGCAAAGTATCTGAACCCACTTCCCCCCTCCCTCCTCTTCCTTCATGCAACGGAATCCAGCAGGGAAGGGAAGCACTGGGGTTTAGGAGAAGGGGGATTTTTAAACAATACCATGCTCCAATAACAACTGTTGCCAGAGTGCAGGAAACCCATTTTTATTGTAAATTGGAGGATGTGGGTGTAGGAACATGAAGGCAAGGGCAGTTACAGAATTGCTTAATTGTTAACATGTATTTCTGTGGCACCAACATATTTCAATATTCCACAGTTCTGTACAATAGAAGACCGATACTGGATGTAAAGAGCTTACCTATGTAAAAAGATTCAGAAGACAGCTGCAGATTCCTTTGCTGCAGCCCCACATCAGGTGTGTTTGCTGAATACACCTGGGGGGGTGTGACTGACAAAGAGATGAAAGGCATAACAAGGAAAATCATGTATTCACAAAAACCACATTCAAGTTTAGCAAATGTTATGGTTTTTGAATGCGGTCCACTTGTCACCGCTCCATGTTTGGTAGCCAGAGTGGAGATAGATAGATATGACCATTTTGGGTATTGGGAAAGGGCAACGTTTCCCAATTAGTATAAAACAAAACAATTACAGTTCCCATATAAAAATACAGATTGCAGCATACCCATTGATATTGGTTCTGCAGGGATTAATTAAAAACACCCTCTGCTGGGTAGTTACCTGGTGTATGTAGGGATTCATTACCCCATTCCTTATACACCTGTCTTAGCAGGGGGCATTCGCTCATCCAGACAGGTGATCTGCATCGGGGGCTTTGATGTAACCAACCTCAGTGCCATGAACCAAGCCACCAGCCGTCACCAAGACCATGGGAGAGGGAGGGTAATAAGCGTAACAACTTGGTGCTCAGCCCCCCTGCAAGAAATCTTTGGAGGAGCCCGACACTCTGCAAGCATCCCAGTCACCTCCCAGTCCCCAGCCTGCACAATTTTTTTCTAGGTAGTTTGACTATAGAGGAAGCTAACCTACTTCCTCTATAGTTCTGCCACTGGTAATAAGGGCTAAATAATGTTTAAAGGAGAAGGAAAGTAAAGAGTTAATCTCAAGCTGCAGGCATACCTTCAGTTGTCTCAATAGTGCCCTTAAGTCTCCCCAAATTTCACTTGTTCAGATGATCAGAAGCCAAACGGAAAGAAAAAACACTGAGCTGTGTAAAGAAAGTTCCCATAATGCCTCACTCCTGCACAGACATGCAGACCAAGTGAACATGCTCCGTTAGTAAGACTATGAGTCAGCTTCCTGCTGATTGGCTCAGATCCACATTTCTAAGGGGGGGGGGCAGCAGGAGAGAACAGAGAGAAGAAAGATGCGTGTCTGTGGCACAGGAATTACAGTGCAGAGAAGTCAGTGCAGTATTTCTGTGAGTGCTTTTGGCTGTATTTACATAGACCTTTCTTATAAAGCTTATTTAGTTTTTACCTTTCTTTCTCCTTTAACAACTCCCATCAATAGGGCTAGTATTTGTATTGCCAGACCCTCTCAATGAAAGTTGCCCATCCCTAGAATGAAGCACACCCTTTCTACACACTCATATAGGTCTGTGCTACTGCAGTTGGACCCCAGCACCTATTATAGGGAGGATAGCCTATGCTACTACTGTATTTAGAGAGACCCCTCGGTTTGCCAGTAACACATCTGTTCTTGTTGACTATAATTAGGTTGCTTGCAGCAATTAGGGTTCATTGCATGGCTGGCAACTTGGGGCTTCTCCCACTTAACTGATGAGTTAAGCACTAGAGGGATGGACCCCCTGAGATCTAAGTCATAAAGAAGGTGCAGATGATCACAAAGAATAACTTTGTATATTACTGTTGTCCATCAGAATCCATACAGCAGCCCTATCCATCATATACACAAACTGTGCTTGGGATTTGTTTCCCTATAAAGCAAGCTTGATGTGTGTAGCAAAGCCCTTACAGGCCTGTCTGATGGAATTTAGCTGAACTGGAAGTGGCATATACCTGGGCACTGGGTACCAGTATCAATAAGCCAGTGCCAGCTTGGTCATCTTCCTCAAAATACCATTCCATCTCCCATTTTTTTTGTTTTGTTCGTGCGAGTGGTTTCTTGGCTCCTTGATCTGCTAATACCTGTGAGAGCTAATCACTACACCCACAGGTTGCACCACTTCGTGAAAGGTCAGATTACGTCTCCTGAAAATGCTGTATGCAGTAATCCTCCTCATGCAAAGAGCAGGCCTCAGTGACACTAAGGTATGGAGGGAAGGAGTCTGTTAAGCCCCAACCCAAAACAACGTGTCAGGCATAGTAGCTGTTTCAGATAGAATGTCTGCTGTACTAGCAGTGGAACTGTACCCTTTATGAATACTTCCCATGGTTTAGCTAATAATGCCCAGAATGTTAATATCTAGCAGCACGCACAATATTGGCACGGGTGCCGGATACAAACAAAGCATTCTCATAGCAGGGTTGCACAGTGGTGTAACATCCTGGCTTTCAGCAACCAACATGCCATTGTTAGAAAATTTAAAGGGGAACTCCAGCCAAATACGCAAACTAATAACATTGGAAGCAGTGTTTATTCTTTTCTGTTCTCTGCTTCTAACTTATGAAGCAAGTTTGTTAGTCCTGGTCTCTTAATCAGCTGGCTTCTTCTACAATGTTTCAGGAGTCTGAACCAGTAATGCAGGGAATATATACAGACAGTAGGGATGCACTGAATCCAGTTTTTCGGGTTAGGCCAAACCCCCGAATCCATCGTAAGGGATTCGGCCGAAAAACAAAATCTGAATCCTAATGAGCATATGCTAATTAGGATTTGTAAGGGTTAAATCACGTTAACATGACAAAAATTCATGTGATTTTTAGGATTTGGTTCCGCCAGGACCGTGGATTCGTCTGAATCCTGTGTTCGGTGCATCCCTAACAGACAGTGCTTTTTAATAACGATTACATTTACACTTTTGCTTTAGTTACATTAACATTTTGCACACAGTTGCTTAGGGCTACATTTTCTTTCAGTAGGCAGAATGTAATTTTTTGGGAGTATTTGTCTGGAGTTCCCCTATAAGGTTAAAGGTTTAAATGTGTATTTGTTTTAAAAGCTTTATTTCTCCAAATGTCTATAAAGGTGGTTCAGTTTACAGTCTGAGCGATAGCCCTGATTGCTATTGTCTCTAAGGCTGGCTGGCCACAAGCTTCTTTATCCCCTGCTATAGGCTTCGTATTGTGTTATAAGGGAAAGGGAGTGTGGCATAGATGAGCTATGGCATCACGGGTACAGGCAAACCAAATGACTTAAGGGGGTAGTTCACCTTTTTTTGGAACACTAAGCATTCGCAGGGTCTGCTTCCTATAAAGTGTAATCACTAATGTGTTGAGCCCTCTTTACCTCTTGCCAGTATTTGTATGTAGTGTATAGGTTTAATGTATACACCCAATTGTTGCACAGTGCTGTAGTATATGTAGGCATACCTCCCAACATTTGAAAAATGAAAAGAGGGCCAAAAAGACTTGGCGCGCAGCGCGGCAATTTTTGACCACGCCCACTTTGTGACCACGCCCCAATTACCACACCCCATTTTTTAAATTAATTTTTAAAATAGTTAAAATAGTGCCCCCAATGGCCCAATAGACAGCACCCCCATAGACAAGTGCCCCCACACACAGTGCCCCATTTGCCCCCCATAGACAGTACCCCCCATAGACAGTGCCCTCAATTGCCCCACAGACAGTAGGCCCCATATACAGTGCCCCCATAGAAAGTACCCTCCATACACAATGCCCCCATAGAAAGTGTCCCCCCCCCCTACACAGTCTACCTGACAAATCTCTGTTTGAGGCATTGCGCTTGAGCCCAGCATGTCTTAAAACATAGACAGTAGCAGCCTTGGTTCCAGTTATTGCCCAGTAGGTGTTAGCCCTGCACCCACTTTATCAGTGAATGGCTATTACAACTGCCATCTGGGCCTTTTTTCCAGACATGGAAAGGAAGAGGTGCACTTATTAAAGGAACAGAACAACAAAAACCCTGTCAGCATATGCGGAGGGTGACTTTTTTGTTTGGGGAGGCTAAATATGGGCCATACACAGACTGACCTATAGCTAATGTGAGACTTAGTGGATTCGCTGCTGGTGTAAAGAATTAACCTCCCAACTACCTCTTGCCGTTCCCACTGACTCCCAGGGATACTGTGCAAATATGCGGGTGGGAGGGCTTTTTTTTAACCCTAAAATGCTTAGGATGTAAAAGCATTCATACGTGCACTTCTGTTAGGGGTTCTCTATACATTTGTGTTTGTAATCAGTTAGCTTCAATGGGTAGTTTACCTTTAAATTAACTTTTAATATAGTAACATAGTAAGTTGGGTTGAAAAAAGACATACGTCCATCAAGTTAAACCATAATGCCTATATTTAACCTGCCTAACTACTAGTTGATCCAGAGGAAGGCAAAAAACCCCATCTGAAGCCTCTCTAATTTGCCGCAGAGGGGAAAAAATTCCTTCCTGACTCCAAGATGGCAATCGGACCAGTCCCTGGATCAACTAGTACTAAGAGCTATCTCCCATAACCCTGTATTCCCTCACTTGCTAAGAATCCATCCAGCCCCTTCTTAAAGTTATATAATGTATCAGCCAGCACGACTGATTCGGGGAGGGAATTCCAGAACTTCACAGCTCTCACAGTAAAAAATCCTTTCCGAATATTTAAACGGAACCTTCCTTCTTCTAAATGGAGTGGGTGCCCTCGTGTCCGTTGGAAGGACCTACTGGTAAATAAAACATTAGAAAGATTATTATATGATCCCTTTATATATTTATACATAGTTATCATGTCACCTCTTAAGCGCCTCTTCTCCAGTGTAAACAGACCCAACTTGGCCAGTCTTTCTTCATAACTGAGACTTTCCATACCTTTTACCAGCTTAGTTTCCCTTCTCTGGACCCTCTCTAACTCAATAATGTCCCGTTTGAGCACTGGAGACCAAAACTGAACAGCATATTCTAGATGGGGCCTTACCAGCGCTCTGTAAAGAGGAAGAATAACCCCCTCCTCCCGTGAATCTATACCCCTTTTAATACAGCTCAAAACCTTGTTTGCCCTTGCAGCTGCTGCCTGGCATTGCTTGCTACAGCCAAGTTTATTATCTACAAGGACTCCAAGGTCCTTCTCCATTATGGATTTGCCTAGTGCAGTCCCATTAAGGGTATACGGGGCTTGCATATTTTTACATCCCAGGTGCATGACCTTACATTTATCCACATTAAATCTCATCTGCCACTTAGCTGCCCAGATTGCCAGTTGGTCAAGATCCTGCTGCAGGGATGTCACATCCTGGATAGAATTGACTGGTCTGCAGAGTTTTGTGTCATCTGCAAACACTGATACATTACTCATAATACCCTCCCCTAAGTCATTTATGAACAAATTAAACAAAAGTGGACCCAGTACAGAACCCTGAGGGACCCCACTGAGGACCTTATTCCAAGTAGAGAATGTACCATTAACAACCACCCTCTGTACCTGATCCTGTAGCCAGTTTTCTACCCGTTGTGGGGAACGGTATCAAATGCTTTGGCAAAATCCAAATAGATTATATCTACTGCATCCCCACTGTCCAGCTTCTTACTTACCTCATCATAAAAAGCAATTAAATTGGTCTGACATGACCTGTCCTTCATAAAGCCATGCTGATTACTGCTCATAATGCCATTCTCCACTACATAATTTTGAATGTGATCCCTTAACAAGCCTTCAAATAACTTGCCCACCACAGATGTCAAACTTACAGGCCTATAATTGCCAGGCTGAGATCTTACTCCCTTTTTTAAATATGGGAATGACATTCGCCTTCTTCCAATCCCTAGGTACCATACCTGATGAAAGAGAGTCTGAGAATATCAGAAACAAGGGCCACTGCAATTCTGCCCCTAGCTCTCTCAGTACCCGAGGGTGTATTCCATCTGGCCCAGGTGCCTTGTTTACATTTATCGTGTGTAACCCTTTAAGCACCATATCCTGTGCCAGCCACTGTGTAGTTGGAGCTGAGGCAACAGTGAAGCTATTGGGTGGGACTTGGCCCACTGGCTCCTCTACTGTATACACAGAAGAAAAGAACTGGTTAAGCACATCTGCCTTTTCTGTATCCGCTGTAACCATATTGTTATTATAACTCAATGGGGCCACACCCTCAACCTGCATCTTTTTACTATTAATATACTTAAAAAACTTTTTGGGGTTAGTCTTGGCCTCGGCCGCGATGCGCTCCTCATTTTCTATCTTTGCCTTCCGGATTGCTGTTTTACAACACTTGTTATAGTGTTTATAATCATTAAACGCATCTACTGTCCCCTCTGACTTATATTTCTTAAAAGCTTTCCTTTTTTTCCCTATTAACTTCTTTACCTCAGAGTTAAGCCACATAGGGTGATTCTTAACACTTCTACTTTTTCTTATTAATGGAATGAATTGAGAACAGTAATGATTTAATATCATTTTAAATGACAACCATTTCTGCTCTGTATTTTTATCAGAAAACATAATGCCCCAATCTATGCCCTGAAGCGCTGCCCTTAAGGAGCTAAAATTTGCCTTCCTAAAATTCAGTGTCTTTGTTGCCCCCGTGTAAATTTGTTTCCTGCACCAAACATCAAATGAAATAACATTATGGTCACTATTACCCAGGGGTTCAACCACTTGCACATTTGCTATACTTTCTGGGCCATTAGAGAACACTAGATCTAGTATAGCATGGTTCCTGGTTGGCTCCTCAACAACTTGTGACATAAAGTTGTCATGCAGCAAGTTTATAAACTTGTTCCCATTTACTGTCCTGGCAGTACTATTGCCCCAGTCAATATCAGGGTAATTAAAATCCCCCATTATTATCACTTGCCCCAAACTAGCAGCCTTTTCTATTTGCAACAGGAGCTGGGCCTCCTCCTCTTCGCTTACATTAGGGGGTCTATAGCATACCCCTACAATTAGTTTGGTAGATTCTTTACTATCTGTGAGAATCTCAACCCATAAGGATTCAGCTCCCTCTGTTACCCCCATCACTTCCTCTTTAATATTTGCTTTTAATTCCTGCTTAATGAACAGACACACTCCTCCTCCTTTTCTATTGCCCCTGTCCCTCTGAAACAATGTATACCCCCCAATATTAACTGCCCAGTATGATGTAGACATTGATATTCTGAGACAATTTGCAATTGGTCCTTTTTTTTTATTTTTAATGGTTTTTTGGTTATTTAGCTTATTGTTCAGCAGCTCTCCATTTGGTGTTTCAGCAGCTATCTGGTTGCTAGGGTCTTATTTACCAGCTAGTGGTTTAAACAAGAGATGGGAATATGAATAGTTAAGGGGCCTGCATGGAAAAATAAAACTGTAGCCTCACAGAGCAATACTTTTTGGTCAGTGACCCTCATTTGAAAGCTGGAAAGAGGCAGAAGGGAAAGGCAAATTATTTAAAAAATTAACTAGGAAGACCAATTGCAAAGTTGCTAGGAATAGGCCATTCTATAACAAACTACAAGTTAACTTAAAAGTGAACCTCCCCTTTAGATGTGTTTAAGTTAGCTTTATAGAGAGAGAGGCAGCAGGTACTGACATCACATGCACATTATATACAGTGAGACGCAGTCTTTATATACAAAACCAGCACATTATATGCCATGAGGAGCAGTGGGTACTGACATCCCAGGCACATTATATGCAGTGAGACTCAGTCTTTATATACAAAACCAGCATATTATATGCCATGAGGAGCAGTGGGTACTGACATCCCAGGCACGTTATATACAGTGAGACGCAGTCTTTATATACAAAACCAGCATATTATATGCCATAAGGAGCAGTGGGTATGGATGGCAGATATTCAGGCCCTGGCACTATAACACTGGCACTGATGCACAACATTGGCTCCACTGTAACTAACTAGAAATGAAAAAAACAATGACAAAAGTAAAAGAAAAATAGAAAGTGCAAAAAACCATAACAAATATATAAAAGCACAATGAGCTTTGTCAGGGGGAAAAGTTAACTTACCCTCCATCTGTCAGGGTAGGGGATAGGGATATTATTAGATGTCAGGTGACAAAAAACAATTTAATTTCAGCTAGTGGGTCAGTCTTTAGAGCATATACAGTATAGTACCTGTGTATAGTACCTGTAGGATGAAAACTGCAGCAAAAGTTCAAAGTTGGTTCTTGGGTAAAGTTTACAGCCTGCAGATTCTTCTTTTTTTAGTCTTCAATTCTGCACTGCCTCCAGTTTGCAAAATTTCCCGATCCCTGTCTGCATCTGCACCTTGATTGGCCAATTTTACTGCCTGTCAAGAAAGCTGTGCTCTGATTGGAGAATCCACAAGAAGAAAGATCCAATCAGAGCACAGCCGATTTCTGCAGAACCCGGAGAAGATTTGCAGGACAGTGCAGAAACGGAGCCAGGTTTGTTTTTTTTTAAGGTGCCAAAGCAGGTTTGGGGAGGCTTAGCCTCCCCTAGCCTTATTGAAAATCCGCCTATGCCTGTCAGGACAGGACTAATGAGCCACCACTGATGTTGGAATAGACCTACATTATATTCTGATTTTGGCCTGGGGGTAAAAAATTGTGCTACCAGGGACTCCCTGAAAAAAAACATTTTTTCTGCTGCCTGCCTACATGTTCTTGTTTGCAAATTTGCAAATTTTGTGCAAGAGTGATGGGGTATGAAGGCCTGATATGGGGTTCTTACCCCTGTGCTTGTTTGTGTAGGGTCTGCTCCTCTATTGTTGCACCACTGGTTACCAGTATATTTTTGCAGGGATGCTATCTGGCAAGACAGGAGGGAATCCAGTAAGGCCTCCATGGGGTGCTCTTGAAGATGGGAAAGTCAAATTTGTGGACTTTAAAGGGCATGGGTATTGGGTAAGATAAGGGTGTAATTTTGTTTGGCCAGATGGATAATTTAGTTTGCCATAGTTTTTCATTGGAATCCCTTCTACTTAGTTGGAAGGGTTCAACGACCTGAGGGCCCACGTGGAAGGATCCTTTTAACTAAACTATGGGGCCTGTGATGGCAGCCCTGTAATTTAGTACTACTTAAATAGGCGGACCTATTTATTCTAGTTAAATATTACAAATATATAAATATTATACATTGATTTCCATTATAAATAATTTTTTTTAGTGTATAGCTGATTTATACATTTAATCATACATCAGCTCTATGCATTATGATGGGAAGCCAAGTGAGCTGATCTTCTCCCGATATCCCCACCTACAGATGCAGTCCCGATCCGACAGAAAAACCAAACCTGCCCGATCGAGATCTGCCCGATTTCAGGCTAGATGTCAGTTGGACAGGTCCGTTGTTCGTGCCCATACACGGGCAGATAAGCTGCCGAATCGGACTATCTCAGCTAGAATCGGCCCGTGTATGGCACCTTAAAACTAGATGTTGGAGAATGCTGACTGATGAAGTTCTGTAACATTTAAACAACTGTCAGGTGGGGGATCCTGGCTCTAAGAAGCAAGTGCTTTGATGGTCTGGGTCGGTTGGAAGTTCCTTACGTTAATATTGGCATTGCAAGATTTTTGGGTTACTCATGGTTCCCCTGTGGTCTTCAGTCTGCAAGGATAACCAGATGTCCAATCATGAATCGGGGGAGCTGAATTCCTCCTCGCCTGGAGATAAGATAAGAGCACTTAGTAGCACTCTCTCTGGAACGTTTCCTCTTATATTCCTCCCTACGTCAAAAATGCCTGCGTATCATGTCTTATATATGGGTATAATGGCAAAAATGCACTTGGTTCCTGTCTGCATATACAGACTAATACATCATGTACACACCATATAGCACACCCATGTTCTAAATATATCCTCTGGTCAGCACATAGGGAAAAGCTCAGTTCTCTCCAAGTCCAGCTGTCAGAGTAGGAGTGTGTTGTTTCCCATTACTGATAGTTATTCACATGCATTTACTTGTTGCTGCTGTTATTATTATTATTATTATCTTTTATTTATATAGCACCCACATATTCCGCAGAGATACCAGATGCTCCCCCTGTGAGTCACAGCACTCTGTAACAGGTTGACGGACAGATTTTTGTATCATTGTAGGTGTGCCGTATTTACTTACGTCTGCAGCCTGCTGACATGGGACCAAAAGGTGCAGCAGGGGAAGGACGCCATAGGTGCTGGCTGTCATATGGCCACCTTTCTATAAATGGTTACGCTTATAGCTGACAGAAAGGCATGATAGTAATTTATAATTCAGGTCTCCTTATAATGTCTTTCTCTGTGCCCCCAGACAAGGGGTTGGTGAGCAGCGTGCAGAGCTGTATGAAGGCATTATGCCAGTTATTTTTGGTGATGCCAGCTTGGTGAGCCTCTGGAATGTAATATATCGGCCTGCCATGCAATAGCCAATATTTACTAGTGATGGATAATCACATTTCTAGTGGGTGGTGGTCCGAACTTTGCCAACGTCCCTCCACACCTGGCACTCAGCCCAGCTGGCTGCATTGGCTAATTTATATACTGCCCTTTCAGTAACATCAGAGATGGGGCCAGGCTAAAACACATGTAGAAACAATTATCAGTAAATGGTCGGCATTGTCTATTTTAGTAGCCATGACAGGTAGCTGCTACTAGTAGCTCCGCGTGTCTTCTCCATTAGGAGAAAAATACTATTAACCCCCTATGGTGACTTTGGGCATTGTGGGACTGGGTGCAATGGCATATCTACCATACAGCAGACCCCCATGACTGGGGAAGAGGGGTGCCCGAGCAGTCATGGGTTCTACTTCATTGGCTGCCTTTTTACTGGCTTTAGCTGCCATTGAAGAGTTGGGCAAAAGGGGTGGGTGCATGTCATGTTGCAGCTTAGAAATCATTTAGCAGGGTGGGCAATTACGACCTGTTAAAAAAGTGATTTGCTTGCTCAAACTCGTCCGACTTGCAGGTTTTGGGCCGGCCCGCACATCACTTGTGGATATGGCCCCTTTTATGACTTCTGTAAGGTTACAAAAATATATAAAGCTGTGCAAGTTACTTTCACCTGGCCATCAGCCCATCACAACAAAGTAGCAAATTAGAGATTTTTTGCCCAAGTGCAGTAACCCTTAGCAACCAACCAGCAGGTAGCATTTACTGATCACCAGCTGCATTGTTTTGTATACAATGACTTTTTGGCACCTTCTTCATCTGTATGGTTCTTTTAATTGTGGGGGAAATTGATCCTAAAGTGACATCATGTGATCAGCCACACAGCTTATGCTTGGGAGGCAACTAAGGCACTAAGATCACACTTTCCCAGCATGCCTCATTCCATCTGTGGTATATACTTGGAGCACTGAAGCATGTACTCGGGCAGCCAAGTATAGCAATGGGGCTGCTACCCACATCAAACAACTGCAAGGCTGTAACTTTTACTACTGGTAAAGCAGCAGTTTGGCTCTTTACTTCCTCAGCTGGTACATCACAACCATGATATTGAGCGTTACAGCTGAGTGCTTTACCTAGCCAAGACAGTGGGGAGCAGAGCTATAGGGGCAGCAGCTGCATTCTAATGTCAGCCACAGGCCACTCTACAGCTTCCTGAATACTGTTACTGAGTGCCTGTGTATTGGAGGAGCTCTCAATCAGTGGGCTGTCTTTAACTATTTAGACATGTAGCATAGACAGGCTTGAACTGGGATTCAAAATAGGGCCAATCAGACCCCCACCAACCTTAAAAATAGTGACTGTCTATTGCATTTTGCAGCAGCCCCTGTGGAATTTGCTAGAACCCACAGATTGCCAGTCTGGGTCCAAGCTTAGCTAATAATTGCCTATTTGTGGCCTAAACAGGTTCTCGGCTGGTAAAATCTTCTACCCATTGCTGTTCATTTCAACAGGCCTTTGCCAATCCGGAGGATGCCATGAGACACGGGGGAATCCAGTACTACAGACAAGACCCTGATGTGGAGCGATACCGGAGGTCTGTTACTCTTTCTTGCCTGATATTTTGTCTTTTATACTGTTTAGGGAATTAAAGGGACACCAACTAATTGGATTAAGGTACTGGATTTATCGGCAAGTATAAAACCAAGCCGGTTGTGCCCGATTCCATTGCTGTAAAGGTTTGTGCCTGACCGTAGTTGTCACTGTGAGCAAGATGCATTATTGTCAGATGCCAGCCCTGCTATTTGGGTGTTTACCTTAATATGTTTGCTGTGCCACTGACAGCACTGCTAATAACTTCTACCTGTACGGCCAGAAGTGAGATTCTTTTGCCACATCTTTTCTGCTTTATGCACACTATGGATCCTGGTCCTTTATGCACGCTGTAGATCTGGTCCTTTATGCACGCTGTAGATCTGGTCCTGTTGCCATTCAATCAGTTGGGGATTACCATAGGATGCTAGAGTCCAGAGTCTGGGCTTTTATTACACTGCATTATTTCCCATCATCCTCTGGGAAAGCATAGTAGTGATAATCAGGTCCAGCTTGGTGATAGGTGGCTGACTGTCGTGACTAGTTTGGGCAGTCAAATCTCCTCTGGTGTAATGTGCAGCCGTTCTATGCATGCCTTATTCCCCCCACACCCTCCCTCTGGCATGCAGAACCGCTCATAGAGACCATATCATTTTTCATTGAAACTATAAACTGTGAGGAAATCATTCCTGGCAGAGGATTTGGTGTTAATGTGAAATTGTGCCAACACCCACACAATGAACTGTTCCAGAGACACGTGTTTCTTTCATTTGCTGTAAGGTCATACCATGTGGCGCCATTCTGGGTACTGCCTATATTTGCTGGGCTTTGGGCTATCAGCCATAGTATTAGGGTCCTTCTCCCCAGAATTGCAGTAATAGTCTGCTGTGGCCCTCTCCATCCTGATTCAATCACAGTAACACCACGGTAGAACCCAAATTAATCATTGGAGGGAACAAACCTTGAATGGGTTTAGGAATGATGGCTGCTCCCAGATGGTCCTGCAAAATGGAAACCATCCAACTCCGTAGCTTTTGAATGCACACACTTTTGGCAGGCATTGCATTTCAGGGAAAGCTGTTTTGCCTCAGCCATGGCTCACATTCCCCGCCGAGACTTAACCGCATTTCTGTTCAACTTCTGGGATAAACAGGAAAAGGTTTTTGTTATTTTTTCCATAACCCAATAGTTCCCAACACCTAAAGGAAAACAGAAAGGGTGCGTAACGTTTGTCATTCTTGGCGGGGATTGGTATTTCCATCGTGCTCTTAAAGGGGTTGTTTACCTTTAAGTCAACTTTTAGACATACACAATGTTTTTATTTTTTTGTGCTTTTTTTTAGTTATTTAGTTTTTTGTTCAGCAGCTCTCCTGTGAATTTTAGTTGGTTGCTAGGAGCTTCTATATCTTAGCAACCAGACAGTAGGTGAAATAAGAGTCATGAATAGGAGGGAGACTGAGTAGAAAGATAAGTAATATAAAGTAACAATAATAAAATCACAGATCACAGAGCAAGTCTTTTTGGCTTCCTTGGTCAGTGACCCTCATTTAAAAGCTGGAAAGATGTAGCAGAGGAGGGAAAATAATTCAAAAACTATAATGAAGACCAAATGCAAAGTTGCTAGGAATAGGACATTCTGTAACATACTTAAGTTAATTTAAAGGTGAACTACCCCTTTAAATGCCAGGGATCACTATACAAGTACAGGTATAGGACCAGGGGTATTCTGGATAAGGGGTCTTTCTGTAATTTGTATCTCCATACCTTTAAAGGGGACCTGTCACCCTAAGAAATAACTCAAAATTATTTTCTATCATGTTAGTTGAGCAAAATAAACTTCACTTACACTATATATAAGTTACATAGTTACATGGGGTTGAAAAAAGGCCAGAGTCCATCAAGTTCAACCCATCCAAGTAAACCCAGCACACACAACCCACACCTACCAATCTATGCACTCACATACATAAACTATATATACAACCACTAATACGAACTGTAGATATTAGTATCACAATAGCCTTGGATATTCTGATTGTTCAAGAACTCATCCAGGCCCCTCTTAAAGGCATTAACAGAATCTGCCATTACCACATCTCTAGGAAGGGTATTCCACAACCTCACTGCCCTCACCGTGAAAAAACCCCTACGCTGCTTCAAATGGAAGCTCCATTCCTCTAATCTAAAGGGGTGACCTCTGGTGCGTTGATTGTTTTTATGGGAAAAAAGAACATCCCCCATCAGACCAGTGGCCACTTTGGCTACATACACCAGTAGCATGTGCCTTGACATAATTGTTTGGGCAATTAACCCTATGTAGATAGCAATGTGCCTCCTTAGTTACAACTTCTGCTCAACCCCCAGTTACATTCTGTCCCCCGTCACAGTGGCCCTCCTGCTTCTTCTGTGGCGCAGTGAGTGCAAAAGGAAAAGTAAGGCAGTATCCAGGAAAGCAAGAGGTTAAGTAGAGGTTATATGGGGCTAGGCCTGGACTGGCAATCTGTGGGTTCTGGCAAATGCCAGAGGGGCTGCTGTAAGATGCCATAGACAGTCACTATTTATTGGGCTGGTGGGAGGGCTGTTTGGGCCTCTGGGTACTCGAAACGCTAGGGCCCATTTTGGCCCTTAGTCCAGACCTGTGGGGAGGGGCTGTAATATACAAGACATCCGTTTGATCCAGTTGCCTTATTCTTGTAGTTGATTTCAGCATTGAGGGTAAAAACCCACGGAGCTGCAGGCAACTTCGCACGATTGCCAAAGCAATGCAAAGGGCATGCAGTGTTGTTGTGAGCAGAAAAAGGCAATAGAAGGCCTATTTTTATGCCTAAATTGTCTTTAGATGTGTATAAAAACACACGTGTGCCGTGTTGGAAGAAGGGTTACATGAATTGGAGGTCTCCAACTCCCAACAGGGATTTATTTATTCATCATGGCACTCAAGCAAGACACCAAATCCTAAAAATAATTTGATCCAATAGGAAACCAGTATTACTAAGGCTTATGCTTTTGTGTATCAACAAAGCATGTTACCCATTGGGGCCCAGCATAAAGTGCTGTGGTTTTTTTTCTTTATTTGCAGCAATATCTGTTTTAGTCCCACTTTAGGGCTCCACCTAGGTGCCTGCCATAATGCAGTAGGAGCCTTTTTCATCCTCTAATCCAGGGTATATCCCCACATAGACACATACATGGTTATAATGTTCCCATCCCACTTGTGCCTTCTTCATTTTTTAAGTGTAAAATCTGGGAGCCTTGTTGAATGCCAACATTTAAATAATAGATATACCTCCATTTAAAATATGCCTTTCTTTGTGCATGTGTTCAGGCACTCTCTGCTAGTAATCAGTGGTTTATTTATAGCTTGGTGGTGTACATACATCCCATCCATGGGGGCTCAGTAAGGAGGGTGGATAGAATGTTGTGAGTGCAAACATGTGCATTAAGGGACCACAAGTTGCACCCCGAAGTGCATGCATAGGATCAGGTCTTGACTGGAAGCCAAAATAGGCCCTGGCATTGTAAGTACACAGGGGCCCAAACAGCTCCTCATAAGCCCAATATATAGTGAGTGTCTGGCATCTTACAGCAGCCCCTGCAAAATCCACAGATTGTCTGTCTGGGGCTGCATGGGATAGAGGGGTCCAGACTGTATGTAGCCTTACTGTTTCAGCTTTCACTTCAAGCAGCAATATTCCTCCACCTACCTGGTTTCCTTGCTCTCCTGGAATAAGGAAGAGGGCTAATGTGTCTGTTGAATACTTTAAACAACATGGCAGCTCCCACCCATAGCTGTATAAGTGTCTATTCATAGCTATGAAAGGGGATATAAATGGAAGAGAAATGGTAACTTAGCTATGTACTTGCTTTTAGGGATGCACCGAATTCACTATTTTAGGATCCTGCTGAACCCCTAATCCTTTGTGAAAGATTTGGTCAAATACCAAACCAATTTGCATATGCAAATTAGGAAGAGGAGAGGTAAAGAGAACCACGCGCAAAGCACGTAGTGGAACATTTTCAGCTTCTGTGTTTGTGACAAAAAGGCACGTGGTTTTAAGGATTCAGATTTGTTCAGGCCAGAGGCATGGATTTGATCAAATCCAGGACTCAGTGCAGCCCTATTTGCTTTATAATAATTGTGTTGTCACTTGTCCCCCTACTCATCAGCCCACTTTGCTTGTGTTCCAGGGCCCACAACAATGACATGGAGAACATCTATCCTTTCCTGTTCCTGGGAGCCATGTACTCTTTGCTTGATCCCAACCCCACTATCGCCAGGATCCATTTCCAGATCTTCTTCATATGTCGGGTGCTCCACACGGTTGCTTATGTGTTGCCTCTGAAACCACCCACGCGCTCCGTGGCCTACAGTATTGCACAGCTGCCTTGCTTCTCTATGGCCCTTCAGATCCTCTACTCTGTTGCTTCCTCCTGGTAACCAAAGACCAGCATTCCTTACCTGATAAATACAGACCTGTAATACGGTCAAGTGGGGTATAGCACCTGCATCACCCAGAGGCACCCCACTTGCTAAAGCCTCCTCCCCTGGTAGAGATGAAGGTAAAGGTTATCCTTAAGGGACTGCAGAGACCATGTTGCAGCTTGGAACCTTTTATTGTTTTAATATATGGGGAAGCTCACTTGTTCTTTCCCAGAATTCCGTACAGAAAGACTGGATTATTAACGGGCATGGATCCATACCTTTCTGTCAGTCATATGTGCAATATATCCTTAGCCTGGTTAGCTTGCTGCATTTGTGCCAATAGTCCTGAATTATTGTAAACCGCTAAGCAGAACTCTTTAAATAATTAAGGGCTTATAGGATAAGAAAATTAATCAGAGAACATTCTGAGATATTAAGGTTAAAGTGTGTCAATATAAATAAATTTTTGTTACAACAGCGCCACCTGCTGGTCCATTTCCAACCATGCTGTTGTTGGGGAAGTTGTCAGGAGAAAGATGGCTGATCTGATGTTCCTCTGGTTAGGAAAGACATAAGAAAAGTTATCTGTGGTTTCTATTGTTTCTTCTACCCAGAACATCAGAACAGCTTCTTTCTTCTGATAAGCTCCTCAACTGGATCATGTTCAGAAACTGACCAGCAGGTGGTGCTATTGTAACACAATTTATTTATATATATATATATATATATATATATATATATAATATTACAAAAGTGCTTAGAATAGTACTCTCATCAATTTTACATTCACTTATTTTAAAGGTTTACTTATCCTTTATGTCACAGTAGACATTTTAAGTGGAGAGGAGAATGTTGACCGGCCAGTGTTTTCCACCTGATGTTAGCAGCAGTCAGATTGCCACAGATTGCCAGAGTGCCTTTACCTTTAGAGCTAGTGCAAGGGTTTAATATTTCCCCTAGACGAGTGAAGTCAAATAGACATTTCATATATGGTTTTATATTTGTATTCAGATGTATGGCATGTATTCCGTATTTTATTAAAAAAAATCATTATATATAAATATATATAACACCTCTGGGCTTAATTGGTGCAGTACAACAGGCTTGTGCTTGTGTTCCTTTATTGGTTACCTTTCCCAGTGCACACCGATGGCATGCTGTGTCAAATGTGGCGCTTCTATGCCAAAAAGTATCCAATCCAGTTCTCATGTGCGCCATTTGCCTATCCCTTTTGTAGCCTTTGGAAATGCTGCCCTCTTGTGGTGAAATTCGGTCCAGCTCTTTATGCACTAGGTTGGAAGAGACAAATGTACTGGACCATTCCTGTACATTTGTCTCTTCCAACCTAGTGACCTGTTAAACTCAAATAGACCTGAGGTCTTGAGACCTGGGGTTTTCTGGATAAGGGATCTTTCTGTAATTTGGATCTTCATACCTTAAGTCTAGTGAAAAACCCCAATAAGACTGTTTTGCCTTCATTAAGGATTAATTATATCTTAGTTGGGATCAAGTACAGGTACTGTTTTATTATTACAGAGAAAAGGGAATCATTTAAACATTAAATAAACCCAATAGGATTATTCTGCCCCCAGTAAGGGGTAATTAAAGGGGTAATTATATCTTAGTTGGGTATCAAGTACAAGGTACTGTTTTATTATTACAACCTAAATCCTGAGTTCTGAGTGAGTTCTGGTTTGAAGGTGTAAAGGGAAAGAGTTAACTAAAAAATATACTTTTAGTGGGCTGTAATCAGCGATATTCTGAGGCAGTTTGCAGTAGTGTTTTTTTTTTATATAATTTATCTTTCTCTCCCGCCAAAAAGCACTATTCATTGCTCTTCTTCACTTAAGCTGTAGTTTTGTTCTGGAATATGGAAAAAACAAATGTATTTACAAGAAAGAGGGACTGGGAATGTGGTATAATAATGATTTATCATTTGCCAAGCGCATATCCCATAATACCTTTCTCCCTTATCCATGTTGGAGTATGTTGCAGGTAAGTTACCATGTTGTTCAATCTGTTTGACAGATGATCTATATTTTTTTGCTTTGTACCCCAAACAAGGGGTTCATGCTGTGAGTCCCAGAAAGGCAGGAGGATTACCTGGTGGCACAGCTGAAAACTGGATAGTTCAACTCGATGACTTGCGCTGGAATCAGAGACCCCACAGCAAGTGTAGGGCCTACAATGCTGGCAGAGGATTATGGGTAGTGGTTTACAGTTTAGCTGCCTGCTGGTTCAGCATACCAGTACTATAATAATCCCAGTACAGCAGGTCCTGGAGTCATAACCACAGCAGAATGAATTTGGGGGCCTTTAAAAAAAAGTACAGAAGCACTGGGATAGATTGTGTAGCTTTTATTTGGCATCATTGATGGGTTGGGCTGTTACAGTGAGGAGTCGCATATATTGTCACTACTGAATATTACACATAAAGGACATGTGGTTTCTGTGGAGAGAGCATTTCATAAAATCCCTACATTTTCAACTGCCCAATAAGAGAATGTACCTCTTATAAAGTTAATGCTACTTAATTTCCCTTAAAGGGGAACTCTGGCTTCTGAATCAAAATTTGTTAAAGAGCCCCACACAACACAGAAACCCCTAATATACCTGTCACTGTAACCTGTTCCTTCAAGAATTATGAATAAATACCATTTGTATATGCTGAAATCCAGCTGCAAAACAGTTCTTCTCTTTCTGCATCATTTGAACTCCTGGCACGGGAGGAGAGACTAAAACACTGATGTTACAAATTGTAACAACCTCTCCACACGTGCAGGGAATTGTGGGATTTGGATGATGCAGGCTGAGAACAGGCGACATTTTTAAAGTAGTCTGATCAGCAGGGGAACAAGGGGCGGGGCTTTGGGAACTATTCCAAACCATGTTATTACATTAAAAATCATGAAAAGGCTGCATATTTTTAATGTATATTACAAAGTTGCTTGAAATTATGTTTACTTTTCACAAAGCTTAAGCTGTGTTTGGGTGGAGTTCCCCTTTAATTTCACTTAAAGAAAATGTAAACCCTCTAAAGAAAAGAATGTACCAATTGTACCCATAGAGGGAGCTTCTGCTTAGAATCAACCAGAGAAACTGTCACATGGAAAGCAACAACACAACTTCATTTTCTACCTACCGTGTGGAGTCAGCCAAAATGAACAGTAGGTGGCGCTCTTGTTTCATAGTAATTCTTTTAGCAATGTAAAAACTCTTAATAATTGATTGAAATTGCATTTTAGCATTCATGTGTTTTAAGGGTTTACGTTTTCTATAAAGTGGCTGTTAGGGGTTGCGCAAGGGCAAGTGCGTTGCATATTTATACATACAGGGATGAATAGCGAGTACTGCCCGTCCCTCTCGCAGGCATGAATAGTGCTGCCGGGGTCTGGCCCCCTCCCATGCCTCTAGGCTGGGAACAAACACAGAGGAACATCAAGTACAAGCACATTTATCTTGGAAAGCTTTTCTCTCAGCAGCTTCTGTTTGTCTGTGTGTCTTCTTAGTTCTGCCCCCTACTGACTCTGAGAGGGTGAGGGGGCCGGGAAAGCCCCTGCAGTGCTTGCCAAGGTCGTGTATTTGCCCCTTGGCCAGTTCTCTGACCAGCTTTGTCCTCTCTGGTATTTGTATTTCAAACAAATCACTACTAGTATTTTATTGTGACATTGTTTTATATTAGGAAATCTTAAATATTCACCCTGCCCATACCCTCATAGTCTCTCATAGCTCTGTACGCTGTTAGGGAGTCATTTTGGCCAAGTAGCTTTGCCACAGGATATTTGGATTGGTCAGATGACACTTGTACCACCCCCATTCCAACAGATTGAGCTGCTCCAGTTTTACTTTGCCATTGGTTTGGGGATCATTGTACTGCTAAGAGACTGCATTGTGTAGCCCCCTGAAACAGCTTTCCTTACATATTCCCCTGCATCATGCACCAGGCATTCTCCCTTCTGCCCAATCATATCAAGTGCTGTGTTCTTATACTGACCTGTACGTGAAGGTAGCCAAGTAGACACCATAACTGATGTCCTGAGTTTGCGGATTGGTCACTCTCACGGTCACACTAGTTTCATGTGGTTCTTTCTCAGTAATGGCTTCTTCTTGCCACTCTCACATACAGGTCAGTGTTATAGCACTGGATATGACTGACTCATGTATACAGAGAAGTTGGGTGGTGGTAGCAACATGCTGTGCCTGGCAGGGATTTACCATCTTGTTAGAATAGAGGGGGCATGGCTGGTGAATAATACAGAATAAACAAGAGAAAGTTGGTCTCTCAGCAGCACAATGAACCCAAGGCAAATTAACCCTGGGGTAACTCAGGAACAATAAGGTGCATGTCCTGCCACAATTTTACACAGGATGGGGGGGGGTGAATACTTACACACGTGGCCTATTACAGATGTCCTGTCTAATATAAATGACCATTTAAAAAAAACAAAAAAAACAAAACAAAAAACAATTTTGGGTATTGTGCTGTGAAGTAATACTGTCGAAGGGAACAAAATGTCAGTGTAGTCCCTCCTTCACACCACTTTCCAGTGACTGCTAAGCTCCTATTTTTACACTAGGTGGCGACACTAGCATTAGAAGGAAAGAGTAACTGCAGCCCAAGCGCTGCTTTGTAGCCAAGGTATTAAAATTGGGGTTCTGTTCTCCAGATTCTGCAGATCTCAGGACACCGTACCTTGGTTGAGCTACTGCTGGTAGTTGTAGTTCTCTTCACTTTTCTGAACGCTATTGATCCAACAGCTGTCTGTGTCTCTAATTCAGGTCTCTTTTGTTTTATATAGATAAACAACAAGACAGATCAGGGATTGTGCTCAGGTAGAATCACCTTGGCTGCAGTCCCCCTTGAACAAATGTGGTTGTCTATATGTCCCTGGCAAGTTGGCACACTCCTGCCATTTCCAGAATGAGAAGGGAAACGAAACAAAGCAGTCCTAGTAACCCATGGCAACCAATTACAGGTACCATTTCCTGACCCCTGTCTCAAAGAAAACACCTTTTATTGGTTATGAGTTACTGGACTGTTGCAATGTATTTTTCTGTATCTTACCAATGTATAGACAGTCAGTCCCACAGTCTCTTGTGGTTTTGGACAAACATAATGCACCAACTCTAACCGTTACCTTTCCAGGTTCTGTTGTGTGAGTGTAATTATAAAGGAATAAAACAGGGCTCAGTTACACACATAGAATGCTGTTTGGGCATTCCAGTTGGGCCATACTCCAGATTTACTGTTGGAGATATGGCTGCTTACTGTTATACCTGCACGCTGGTAGAGCAGCCCTGTGCACAAGTCTATCCGGTAAAAGATACAAAATGCCCTTCAATCCCCCCTCACATTGCCCAGCATCAGTGGTTTTATTCCCAAAAACCATTATATATCATGGATAGGCAAGCACTGCCCCCTCCTCCCGGCTGTGCAGAATTGCACTTTGTGGGGCATGCTGGGAGTTGCAGTCTTACCAGAGTTGGATAGGGCAGATAAAGACTGGCACTGAAGTATTGTGGCAATAATAAACTAAGGTAAGCTACATCTGCCATAGTAAGTACCATATAAAAGGCCTGTATTTACAAGGGATGGCAGCTATGTACATATATATATATACAGAGTACCTAGGGCTGGGCAACCGTTAGGGAGCGGGCAGAGGGATAGGAGCCCAGGACCATAATGGGTTATACAGAAATTCATAACAAAGATTGTACCACCTCTGGAATCACCCCACTAATCTGCTTAGTCACATCCCACCCCGAATGTCAAATTGCTGTGGTACCGCCCCACCTGCAATGCTGGGAATACAACATCCTTCTTCCCTTCTACTGGGGAGGGGGGGGGGGGTGGTTCATAATGACAGGCAGGTCATATGCCAGGGACTTGGCTCCCTCTCAGTCTCTGAACCTCTGTTGCCCCCAGGTGTGTAGGTGTTGTGCCGGCGCACCCCGGCCTGCCCTTGGAATAGTCTGTTCGTCCACTTGTGGCTTAGTTTACAGGGGACACTTGGCTCTGGTGCAAGCTGAACTCCTTGGCCTTCAGTCGTAGGCTGGCAATGCTGTCAGCCATATTGACCCCTTGGGTGGGCGCCGTGCTGGTGGCAGTTGTAGTTGGGCTATAAGGCGGCAAGCTGGCATTGCTGTAAGGGAAAATGACACTTATATTAGGAAGGAGGTTAAGTTTGACTTTAGGTCAGTGCTAACTGAGCCTTAGACAGATTTCCTTTCAGTGAGTGAGAAGGATGTTACAGCTTTAGCCACCCAATGGGGTATCCAAAGCAGGGGTGGAAATACCGGGCCTGCCAGTGCCGCCATAAGGCTTATCACAAGCAGCAGAGTAGGGAAATCTGTTCAAGCATGTGTCTTGAGGCCGGTGGGCCTGTGTGCCTATTCTGCACTTGGGTCCGTCGCTAGTTATGCCAATGATCTGAGGCTCAGGCACATTTTCTATTCAGCACCATCACACAGGCTGCCTGGCCTCCTTCCCAACTGCATCTCTGCCAGCTGTTCCCCCAGTGCATATCCAGTACTGGGCACTGCTGCTGCCTACTGATGTCTTTGGCTGTGCTACTTCCTTGCCCCACTTGGATGCCTGTGATTAGCAAGCTGGCACGTTGACACCAGAACCTGACCTGTGGCACTGGGCCCATGCCCTGTTCTTGTGTTGGCTGAGACAATGACATCAGTCAGAACAGCCAGTGCTTGTAGCATCATATTTAGGGTACTATTGGGGATTTTTGTCTTCAAATTTCTATTAGTAAATTCCCATGGCACTAAGATGATGTCGGCCATTGGCAGGGAGTGGCAGGAATTGGTAGTGCTCACCTGTAGTTGCTGTTGGAGTTCCAGGGCATATATTCAGGGGTCAGGGTGCTTGCTCGGGGTGATACCTGCTGCTCCGCGCCTGTGTCCTGGCTGTATGATTTCAGGTGGGTAGCCGACCGACTGGCAAGCATGGCCCTCTCGTTCCTACGGAACTTGGCTCGCCTGTTTTGGAACCAGACCTGTAATTGGCAAAAGGAAAGGGTGATATCAGGTGATGTATAAATGACTACAATACCCAGTATCCTCTTCTATCCTTGCTTTGTCTTTTTCTGCTAGAGATGCCGACCCAGAGCTTTATATGAATATTGTGATTGGATGAGACTTGCCTGTACTCTGGCCTCGCTCAGACTAACCCTGCGCGCCAGATCTTCCCGTACAAAGGCATCAGGGTAGTGAGTCCTCTCAAAGACCCTTTCCAGAGCCTGCAGTTGGCTGCTGTTAAAGGTGGTTCGGTTCCTCCTCTGCTTCTTCTTACCGGAGGATTTGTTGCTGCTGGGATTTGGGCTTCCACCTGGGAGGCAGAAAGCAAAAGGTTAGTACTCAGGATACAAATGCTAAAAAGGTAGGTTTGAAGGGCAGAGCAGCAAACAACTGGCTCCATTCAACATTATAGAGGCACTGTAAGGGCTAAAGATAGCCTCATCCAGGCCAACTAGGCCAGTCAAGCCCAAGCAGTTTACTGACCCATGTATGGGTTTAAACCAAAGTCTGACTGCCATCAACTACAAGATGACATGGAGGCAGGGTCTGCTGGCAGCGTTTGTAAAGCAATTTCCTGGAAGTTTAATAGAATTAATATCCTTATAATTGACAGTAGGAGGTACACTATCCCTTATCCATACATGAGTGATACTCCAGAGTTCACTGTATAACTCAGCCTGCAGCCTTGTGCCTTTATATGGTCACAGAACCCCTCAGTGACTTCTAATATCCTTATTTACAGTAGGGGGTACATTATCCCTTATAAAATATGAGTGGTACTCAAAGGCTATGAGGAAATCTAGGAAGCTGTCCTTGATAGGGAGGAGGTACCAGCGCCATCACAGTTCAGCTGCCAGTGACATCATACAGTGTCACTATAACAGTAGAAGGGTAGTGGGAGGGGTAAGACAATAGTAAATCAGGCACAACATGGATTGGATAGAATTAAAATTAAAACAACGTATATTTATCTAGTATATTCAATTAGACAGAGGAAAAACATAAATGAAGACAGGGGCCCATTAGGTACCCAAACAAGGAAGGGTTAAAACACGAGTATTCTGAAGGTGAATAAGGAAATTGTGCTGAGTTGCTGGGTGTCATTTTTCCAGTTAGGAAACATATTAATGGCTGGAAAAAGCCGCAATTCAACACCATCATGTTAACACTTGAACTCTATAAATTACAGTTAATCCCCGGGAATTATCGCCTCAGTGTGACATGCTAACCAGGGATGGTGGGCTCTGCTAGGGATTTGGGAGAGAGGCAGGGCCGTTGTTAGTTCTAGCAAGACCCCTGACAAACTGACGTAGTGGGGCCCCTATATTTATATAGTGTAATATGTGCCCAATGTACAGCCCTACAGCTGTAGCTGCACAACAGCACTGTCAGTCTGCTCCTACTGCCTCCATCTTGCCCTAGGGTCTCCATCTGCTCCTACTGCCTCCATCGTGCCTTAGGGTCTCCATCTGCTCCTACTGCCTCCATCTTGCCCTAGGGTCTCCATCTGCTCCTACTGCCTCCATCGTGCCTTAGGGTCTCCATCTGCTCCTACTGCCTCCATCTTGCCCTTGGGTCTCCTTCTGCTCCTACTGCCTCCAACTTGCCCTAGGGTCTCCATCTGCTCCTACTGCCTCCATCTTGCCCTAGGGTCTCAATCTGCTCCTACTGCTTCCATCTTGCCCTAGGGTCTCCATCTGCCCCTACTGTCTCCCACCTTGCCCTGTTCTCAACCAATCTGTCTCTATATTTTACTACTGTGTCCATCTGCTTACCCTAATGTCTCCATCTTGCCCTACTGTCTCCATCTGCTTGCCCTACTTTCTCCAATCTTGCCCTACTGTCCCTCCCTGTTCCAACCTGCTGCTTTGCTGTGCCCCATTATGAATGAAGCCTAAGGCAGTTCTTGCTAATTGAACCCCCCTAAAGTCAGCTCTAAGGAGAAGCTGGGTAAGATCCCAGGAAGGGTTAACCGTGCCCTTTGATTCAGTGTTCTGCAAATGTGTGGAGCGGGGCTGGGAGAGAGGCCCATAAATTATCCCAAATATCTAAATAAACAGAATCTAAAGCCAGGCCATGGGAGTGGGGCTTACTGTTTATTATTCTCTGGAAGGTGATGAGGGTATAATGTGCCTTTGGTAACAGCAGCCCCCGAGCCCCCACCCACCGCCACTTCCCTCTCTCCATAACACCATCATCAGGCCTGCCAGTTTATTAATTAACAGCTCGGCTGGAAAATAAACTGGAATACGATCGGGACCGACGACAGTAAAGGAAAAATACACCAAGGCGAGTCTGGGGGCCCCTGCGGATTCTACTAATTAATGCTGCTGAGTGGGGGAGCCGAGAAAAGCAAATTGGAGCAGATCTCCCACTGGGTTGGACACACCAACTAGACCACACCAGGCCTGATATATAGATATACATGGAGGTGCATGTCGTACATACATATGCCCAAACATAATCAGTCATTATATATTGCCTTGGGGCACAATGATTGCTGCACCTCTCCACCCATCATTAAGCAGGCTGCTGTTCCCCAGTTAGCAACAATTAAACGCAAAGCATACCCACAAAGGGCATAATTCTCAATTGTAGGCCAAAGCAAACTGAAGGGAAAAAGGACCTGGTTACAAGAGCTTGCAATCTAGAGTGTTTATATGCTATTGCTTCAAGGGCAATAAGAGACATTCTTCAGGAGACAGCATACACACCAGTGGTCAGTTCTGAGGCCTGACACTCCCATGGAAGAAGGGGTTAAAGTGAGAGCTGCCAGACTAGTGAATCCAAAGGGAAGTGGGCTTATGAGCTCGCATCACTAAAATCCAAAGGGAGAAATGCCTGACTCATCCAGGAATTGCTGCTCAGACTGTGGCTTTGGTTACACTGATGGGGAATTCCCCTGTAAAGTGGGGAAACTGTAGCTTGTGGTTTCCAGTTGTCGTTGAACTTCCAGCAAAAGCGAATGAAGGCTGCAGGGAGTTCCAGAGAAACCGCTAGCTACCCCCACCACCCCATGATGTTGAACTTCTCTGTTATCAAATGAGGCTCCAGAATGAGGAGCAGACCCATTCTAATGTGTTAGTTTTCAATATATATATATATATATATATATATATAGTGGGCAGCCCCATAGCAGAAAGCCAGAGGCCCGGGTCTGTGAGGGAATGTTAATGGCTGGCTCTCCCCTATATAAGTGGCCCCTCATAGCAATTAAACATCATGGGAAAGTCCTCCATTGTGATATCACTCTTTATGCCGCCACTTGGAATGGTCCTTGTACAGGCCAGCTCAGCAAGATTCTCTGACATCATCAGTGCTGACCTATCAGGAAGATTGTCCTAATGGGACTTTGCCCAATAAGATTTTCTAACCTGCCCTATAAATCAGCCATATGTAAGTAAGGCCGGCGCCACACAAGGGTCAAATCATCAGCTTATATCAGCCTGTGCACGGCCACCTTAAAACAAACCCCTGCCCTGCCCCCCATGTGTAATTGTCTGCCCCTTCTCTATTCCCTGCACTGTTGGTCCTGACTTCATCATGTAAATCTGTATTGCATATTCCACCAAGACGGGAATATTACATACACACTTCCTGTAGGGGTGCTGCCAGGGGTGTATTCATCATATAGGCACTTGCGGGCAGCAGCTTTACGGGGGGACAGCCCAAGGATGCCTATATGGTAAATAAAACTTTTGGAGGAAAAAAAAAATCCCTTTCCCCTGCTGCTGAATACTTTCCTATCAAACCCAGCAGCAGATGTGGGGGGTAAGGGGGACCCTGCGTCTCAATGTCACTGCTAATAAGAGGCCAAAATACTTCTCTATTGTATTATTAGTCAGCAGTGCTACCTTCTGCCTCTGGTTCTGACTCCTGGCCAAATGTAGTAGCAGCTAGCTGATTTACAGTGCTGAAGTTGAATAGACTTCCACTACATAGTTTCAAAAATCAGAACCAGAGAACTGAAAATTCTGTAACGTGTAATTAATATACAGGTATATTGGCCCCTAATTGCCCAATGTGCCATTGGCCTAAAGGCACCATGGAGCGAGAGAAAGGCAAGAATTAGGTGGCCATGTTATGCTATGGAATGGCACTGACGAGGTATATCCAGCTTGCAACCAAAGCTGTCTGTAAGGGGGTAAGGAACTGCCTTGGGCCTGGCAGTGATAGCACCCTCTACTGGCTGCATCTTTTTCGTGAAGGTGTTCAGTGCATAGTTTTCCCATGGTTGCTCAATACAATGCCCCTTTAACCAAACATAACTGCACTTGGATCTGTGCTCCCCCCCAAATTCCCACTCATTTTCCTATTGTTCTCCAATCTGTGAATCATTCCAACAGCCAGTCCCACGGAATGTCCCGACCTGCGGGGATTCTGCTCCCGTGCCATGTGGCTGCACTCTCCTTGCGTGTGATGGTTGGAGCGGCGCCTCCCAACATCTGGTTTAATGTCAGGAACTGGCGCCTCGCTCAGCCACAGGCTCCATCACAAAGGCTGCCAGAGCCCCACTCCCCTTTGTAGGCTGAAAGAGAAATGACCGCAGGATCCGAGATTATGGAGCATAAAGCAGTCTCCTCTGGGCCCCCCATCCTTTCTCTGTGGCTAGAAAACATAATAAAGGTGCCAAATCCTGATAAAAACCCCAATATCCCTCCAGCAGGAAGCATGGAAGCTCTGCACAATCTTTTATTTAGGCACCATGGTGGTCTGAGGTTGATGGGTTTTACTACCATTGCAGCCTGGTGTAGAGCTATAGAGGCTACAGACCGTGTGACTGCCCAGTAGGGCACAGTTTCATAAAAAGTGCTCCTACAGTTTAGAGGGGCCCTAAAAAGATGTTGTTATGAGGCCCAGTCTCTACTAGATACGTCATCGCCTACAGCCCCGGCTATTGTTGGTGTTGGGACTCATTCTGTAGCCAGGAGACTACCCAGTCTCATTCATAGCACCAATAGGATACTGATGTTCTGCCTCTTCTCTATAAGGTCCTCAACCAGACACCCCCACTGATTACTGACATGCTGGTCCCCATTAGTTTTGAGCAGTGGCTATCAGACTTTTGGGGGCTGCATCAGGGGCTGATCATCATCCTTTTCCAACAGGTCTCCATTATGATCTGACTATTGGCCCAGAGGCCAAAAGGTCGGTCAGTTCAATGTGCTCTAGAACATAGGAGGCCAAGATCTTCTCATTTAGTTACCTCAACATGGGTACCCAGCTTTATCCCCAAGATCACTGCAAATTTGCCCACCAATCAGGTGGCCAAATCCGGCAACACTGTACATATCTTGTGGTGTATTGCCGGCAGGCAGCCCAGACAGGATCAAGTGGATTAAGCGCCAACTGAAAATGATGCCGCAATAATGAGCGATAACACAATCACATCTGGTAGCCCAGCGTGACATTAGCAACCACAATGTGGGCAACCACAAATGGTTACTGAATGCCCCCCCACTATTGGTGCAACCACTCCAGGAGAGCTAAAGATTGTAATAAATTGGTGCCGCTTTCCCAGACTAAAACATTTCTCCTTATCATACGCACACGTCCCATCTCTAACCCCCCCACTGCCGCCAGCAGGAGCCCTGCTGCTTATGCTAACTTGGGTGGGGACACAAAAACAACACAGGCTGCGGCCAGAAAAACAGAGGCCCGGACCCACAATCTGAGCCTTTTCCTGATTGCAGCAAAGGACAGCTACAAACCGTAGGCCCCCAAGTGTGCAGCTTGGTTGGCCAGTGTCAGCCGGGGAGCAAATGATTTGCATGCAGACTAGACCGCAGCAAAGTCGTCCTGACAGCGTATTTATAAAAGGAAAGGAAATATTAAGTTTTTAGCCCCAGTAAATCATGCCTATTATTTTTATGGCTTCCCTACATTTAAGAGAGGCGAGGAGCAAGTTGCCTCCCCCCCCCACCCGGGGTTATAAATATAAAACTAAACGTAAACAGGCAGCGGCAGCAATTTAAAGGGAAACAGACACGATTGCACTTCCTGTAAGTAATTGGCACTGCTGTTATTATTAACATTTATTTATAAAGCGCCAATATATTCCGCAGCGCTGTACAATAAGTGGGTTTCATACATTGGACATACAGAGTAACATATAAAGCAATCAATAACCGATACAAGAGGTGAAGAGAGCCCTGCCCAAAAGAGTTTACAATCTACAAGATCTTAGATTGTAAGCTCTACTGCTCAGGGACTTACCCACCAAGCATTATATAACTATATAAATCTATAAATCTTTCCTTCCTGTCTGGCAACTGTAGCCTATTCCATCATGTCCAAAATGCCCCAATCCTAGGGTTGCTTCTTGTGCTTTCCTGGCAATAGGTTACTAGGCAAGTGGTATAGTAAGTGACTCACTCGCCCGCACTACCAGCCAGTAGGGGGCAGTCCCAAACATTATGGGAGACATAAGCAATGTAAGCAAATGGATTGGCCCCTACCCTGTATTGCCCCCTATCACTCCAATACCAATATCTCATCATCCAAAGATGCCATCAGGGCACCCACTGCTTGACTTATAGGGGAAGGTGAAGGTGAGAGAATCCTTCATTGTAAACGGCTGCTGTGCATACAAATGTGTAAAGCAGCAAAACAAGAGACTGAATGAAAGAGAGGGAGAATGATCACAATAACTCCCAGTCTCAATATGATCACAATAACTATCATAATATGGATATATGTCACCTTTCCTTTCAGATTTGGCAATGGATAAGGGGTGTCTCTCCTTGCCCTTATGTGTATTCTACATGGTTCTCGTCAATATTGATTCAAGCCTGAGAATCCCCAGTTGCTACTGATTTAGATCCTGATATATAGCCAGCCTCTGCCAGAGGATGTTGGGAAGTGTAGTCCAGAATAACCAGGAGCAAATAAGACTGGTCGAGTAAACAGCTAAAACCACAGCCGCCTGGGAAAAGATATAATGTTCTTAGACTTCAAGGAGCATTTTCTAACAATGAGAAGCAACAAAGTAACAATGTATGGAGAGTGTGTGGGACATCCCAGGCTCGGCAGTGCTGGAAACATGGCTGCCCCCAGCCGGCTGAATTATAGTGCAAAAAATGTTGCTGTAGGGGAAAACTGTGATGTGTGAGAAGGCAGCGATTTGGCTTTTCATATAAAGGCAAAGTTCTTCTGATATTCTCTATCTCTTAAAGTGGATTTTATAAAGTACCATAAAGCCTATAAAGAACTCAGACTTGAATGAAGCACTGAATATTTCCACGGCGCTGTTACTAAGGTGCCTGCGAGCCGCGGAGCGACTCCGAGGTAACCTTGTCCCCAGGCTCATTAGCAGCAAACACAATGGTAGGGGGCCTGCTTGGAATTATAAAGGAATAATCTCTGACCAAGGCATCTGTCCAACATGGCACTTTCCTTGTTCCACTCAGGGGGAAAAGCTGTACTTTGGAAACCCCTAATTGGTCAGCATAACATCCCTCTCATTACACATGCAACTGTATAGCACTAGGTCACTATAAAAGTAATGAGTATCCTCTCCCACCTCTGCTGGGGGTGTATTAAAAGGGGCCATGGGGCAGACTGGTGCTGCCTTATCAGTGCTAGACAATATGGAATGCAGAGGCTGGCAGATAAGGGCAAAGCCTCTGGGGGCCCTCCAGCTAGGCTATAACAGCAGTAGTGGTGCAGCAGTGGTGCCAATTCAACTCAATGAGCCTTTGTGGTTACAAGTACCAGCCAACTAAATGGAACAGGGGGTGCCAGAATTGGGGGGGGGGACACATACCTTCATGTATTGTCACTTCGCTGTCACTGCTTCCCCCAGACGCTGGCTCCTTGTCCTCATCCTCCGTTGGCGCTGCCATATCTGCAGTTGTTTGCATCCCTGCCGCCGCTTCTTCCAGATCCAGAAGGTGACTGACGCTAAAGTTCTTCCTTCCGTGTGGGAGCTCGGTGGGTTCTAGGATCCGCATTTCGTTGAGGGCTATTGACTTGTCCAGACCCAAATCTCTGTCCATACCTCCTGCCCAGGACTTAGATCCTCCTTCTGTCTGTCTGTCTTTCTCTCACGCTCCCTTCTCCTTTCCCCAAAAGCTCTGCTTCCTCTGCCTCCTGCCTGTGCCTAAATCCTTCTCCCCTCTCCCCCTGTAGGGCAGGGACACCAGCTCACTCTCACATGCAGTTTCAGCCAAGTGACCAAAAAAACGCCTTTTCGCTGACGTCTAGAAGAAAACAAACTTTTTTTTACTCTCCCCCCCTTTTTCTTTTCTCTCTAGTTCTTGGATAAATCTTTCCACACGCCCCCTCCTTAGTGCTGACCCCTGACCTCCCTTCCCTTCTTCTTTTTTTTTTTGGGAGAGGGGAAGGAATAAAAAAAATAAGATGGCCCTAGCAGGTTCTGTTTTCCTTCCAGCCCTGGTAGAGGGGTCCTAGTGGCTGAAATCGTGAGGTTAAGTGCTTTCTATCAACAAGTGGCAGTTGAGGAGAAAGGGTGCTCCTGGGAGCAGAAAGGGGGGTACTTCAGGATCACCCATGCAGAGTCACAAAATTCCTCTTCTGTATGAAGTGACCTGCTCCACTGCTGGACCCTAATAAACCGGAGGTCTTCTGCAACTGCAATGCAAGGGTTATATGCCCCTTGTTGTATAAATAAAGTGCTTTCAGCCTTGGGCCCTGGCAATGGCAGCAACATCTGCCCCAGTCCTGTAACTTAGTAGGTGTAGAACAGCCCATAGCAGCACCCATGGGTTGCGAGCTCTTTGGTTCAGGCCCTACAGCTGTGACACCATGCACCAATGAGATACACTGTATCAAAAGGTTGAACTGTATGTCTCTTTTTAGCCATGGCTACTATGTCATAATGTTTTTCATGATGATGGGGTCATTTTCAGATGGGATGGGAATATAAAACAGTTGGTGGATGATGAACTGAACAACACCAGTAGGGAGGTACAAGTTGGGCAGCACAGATATAAAGCATTACTGTCGCCATCTTGCCCTGCTATATATGGACCCAGAGGCCCAATACAAAACACTGGTCAATGGGAGATTACAGCCAGGGCCGCCATCAGGGGGGCACAGGGGGGACAGTTGTCTCGGGCCCGGACGATGGTTGCTTTAAAGGGGGCCTGGACGTGTTAAGATGCAGTGGGGAGCCGGCACATATGAAGCAGATGCAGAAGAAGAAAGTTGTCGGTGGGGAAGTTGGAGGATTCTGGACGAAGCCGCAGGGGAGCAGGAGTAAGTAGCTGGGGTGGAGGGCGGGGAGTAAGTAGCTGGGGTGGAGGGCGGGGAACCGGAGTAAGTAGCTGGGGGTTGAGCTGGGGGAAGCGACAGGCGGACTGGGGGGGGGGGTGCTGTGCAAATGCAGCAGGCAGCCGGAGGATTCTGGTGGGAGCTGGGGGGAAGCCAGAGGATGCTGGGAAGGACTCTGGGGGGAAGCTGGAGGTTTCTGGTGGGAGCTGGAGGACCGGGGGAGGGGGGTAACTGGAGGATGCTACCAATGTTTTAGGAGGCCCTGGCTACCAATGTCTGTGTGTCATTTGTACTGATGGGAGGGGCCATTGCGGGGCAGGGCATGGGAGGAGGGGGGCCCAGAAAATTGTGTTGTGAGGGGCCCCGTGATTTCTGATGTCGGCCCTGATTACAGCACCCCAGCAGTCTCCAGAATGGACCTCTGTCCGACTAGACATTGTGTCATACTGTACTGCCACCCCAACCCCTTCTACCTACAATCCAAGCTAATGTGCAAGTTCCAGGGCAATTGTCCCTAACTCTGCCCCCTAGAGGGAGCTCTGGGTAAAAGCATTTGGTAGAGTGAGGCAATACTGTGATTCATAGGCAAGGAATAAATCCATCATAATGAGACTAAATAATACAGTGGAGAGAAGGGGCTTAATATGCAGTTGCCCCTCCCTTTGCTGCTACAATTTCCCCCCTACGCTTCTGGGAAGTTTCCCACTAGATGTTGGAACATTGTTGGTAGAATGATTTTATTCAGCAACAAGAGAATTAATGAGGTTGAGCACTGATGTTGGGGATCAGGCCTGGCTAACAGTTGGGGTTCCAGTTCATCTCACAAGGGTTCAGTTGGGTTAAGGTTTAGGGCTCTGATCAGTCAGGTTCTTCTACTCCCATCTCAGAAAACCCATTCTTTGTGCATTATTGTGCTAAAATGGGAAAGGGCCTTCCCCAAACTTTCACAAAGGTTTCCTTGTTTTGGAACCAAGGACCCAAACCATGGGAAACAGCCCCAAAGCATTCGGCCTCCCCCACCTTTGGCATTATGCATACAGGCAGGTAGTGTTTCCCTGGCATCTGCCAAACTGCATTTTATGGACTCATGTATGGGGCCCTCAGACAGGCCTACATGACCAATATCTACCCGAAAATCAGACAGATGTTGATCAGGCAAGTTTAAAAATCTTGTTGAGACGAGGAGCACATCGGTGATGCAATTCTTGTTCTGGTGGCTTGTATCCTGGCAATGTGATCTGATCGTTTGGCCCAAAGGCTCATGATCTGGAGTATTGCAAAATCATTCCTGGTATGTAAGCATTATGCTGGGGCACGTTGTTGACTGGCACAAGGCTTGGACATTTGAATGGTGCTGGTCCATGCGCAGACCTTGTACCATAAGGGGTACACAGAGCCCACAATGGCAGCCTTCCTCCCAGCCTCGCTGCAAAGGTACCACCAGATCCTCGCCGCCTAACTGACTCCTCTGCTGAGCCGCGGGTCAGGACCCCTGGGAAAGGAGAGTTCCTTTTAATGAGGTAATTAGGCCCCTGAAAAACTCACAGTGTGCAACCACCGTGGAGACTTTCTAATGAGAACCAGCCGGCCAGGGACAAACGGGAGCTTTTCATTTGGTGTCGAGCTACTGACGGTTGAACTGTGCTCCCCGATAAAACTCCCGGGGCCCTTCTCTATAAGGCTGGAATTGGTCTCCTTACAACAATAACCAACAAGAACTGAGTGTTTCCCACAGAGCAGGGGGGCAATAGTTACCCACATACAAATGGAATTGTATATACACAATTCACATTCAATCAATAGCATCGCCTCACTTTGCTCTGCCCCCTTGCCCCCATTTAGGGGTCCCTGTCACAACCCAATTAGCGAATATATCATGTAACATGGTTGCATGCAGAAGGGAAGGTGCTGGGGGGGGTCCTGTTTTGGGCTCCCCTGCCACCCCCCAGGACACATATGCTCTGCTTAGCAAAGCGAATTGGCTACTTACAGAAAGGGCAAGATATGCATGTGTGTGACGTAGCCCCCCCCCCCCAATCTCCCAAATATGGGGAGAAACAGCTTCAATTTAAACAAATAGGCAAGCATCTGCTTGCATGGGTATTACTGTTCTGCATCAGGACAGGCTGGGGGGATTCATACTTAGTGCTCCCCAGAGCACTTTCCTTTGCAGACCAAGTGCCAATCAATCACACCCCCATTCAGGAATGCCAGGGCTCCCTGTAGGATACACTTGTGTCAGTACCATCTCTTTACTCATGTAAAGTGAGCCCCGAAAGTGCGCCAGAAAGTGGTTGTGCAAAGATGACTCACGCCCTCCCCGTGCATAACTGGCAGCCGAGCTACACAAAATGGTATGTTCCACTTAAAGGAAACCACCATATTAGCACAGAATTATCCGAGGAACTAGAAATAAATCAAAGCTCTTATCAATACTCTAGTGGTTGTAATTTTAATAGGGTGCTTGATTTTGGGGTTCCTTTCAGCAGAAGGTACCATACTACAAGGAACTCTCTCTAACTTCAGTTTCCCAGCATGCTCAGTAGGATATGTATTACAGAGCAGCTGGATGGGGACATGGTGTCCTTTCATATAAGGGTGGCTCATATATTTGCATTTTATTGCTTTTAGTCTGCTCCGTCAGCGTGGCCCTGTGGTCAGCCCATAAAAGCAAGGGATTGAGGGCCCAGTTAGGAAAGTGCTGTGTATACACTGGGCTTCACCAAACAGACATTAGCCGACAGGGAGTCGTAAAGGGAAAACAAACGATCTGGTGGGGAAAAAAAGGAATTCCTGGCCAAAAGAGCCCATAAACCATGTTCAAAGTCTCTTTAAGAACAGATAATGGGGAGGGGGTTTAACTGCTCATGTGACACATGACTGGGTCGGACAAAATTTGGAGCTGGCCCCCCCAAGGGAGGGCCCAGTGCAGCGGATAGGGGTGCAGTCTGAGGGTCAGTTGGGCTATTGCTTATTTACTGCTCTAAGGTAGTGTCTTGCAGTGGGTTGGGTACCTGCACAAGAATAGTGGGTACCCGGCGCGTAGGATTTCTGGATGTGGGTCTATGGGTTACGGGTCTTTGGTATATTTTTTATTATATTATTTGTATTATCTATATTTTTTATTTTATATATGTATTATCTATATTTTGCATGTTTTTTTTCTACTCCGCCCACTTCTGATGATGCCAGTTTTCAGCAACAGCACTTCCTGTTAAATGGTTGTGGGTCGGTTTGGGGGGTGGGTCCAAGTGGGTAGAAATGCGAGTTGCGGGTCAGGTTTCAAAAATGAGTTCACCCAGGACTGTACCTTGACGCTCAGCTTATGAGGCCAGTGGGGGTCAAATTTGGGATAAGCCTAAAGCTGCCCATATAGAGATGGCCTGCCTGCCAGTCTCTTTGCCTAATTGGCACGGGTGGGTCTAATAAATCCCAGCTTGGTCACGGCTTCATGACCCACCAACCAAACCTATGACCCCCAACAAACCTGGGACCAATATAATTTCAAGGTGGGTATCCTTTAACCTACCTGCAAGTGAGGTGCCCCATTCCATGTACAAGGGTGCCATCTCCTCACCCTCCCAGTTCAACAACAGTCAATTGTTATAGATGAAAGGAGTCACCATTTACTTGCCATGCCCCCCGCCCAATACAGACACAGAATAACCCCAAGCCTTTAGCTAATTGGAAACACAGTTTATGGGCCCCTCAGACTGTGACAGCCGGAGAGCCACAAAGTGGCACCGTCATATATACATATATAGATTGTCACAGTGATTGGCTCAGCATCTGCATTTCACTGGCAAAGGGGCCCTAATGACTGCCCTCTGGTGCTTGTGTAGTGCACAGATGCTCCCTTAATATCAGATTCTGCCCTTCCTTCCCCCATCTAGCCCACTATAGCCTCTACACCATTTGCATTGTCATCCCCTGGGTATAATAGGTGACGTCACAGTTGGCAAAAACGACCAATCAAATCAATGCAGCCTCTCAAGTATGATGAAGTATATCTGAAATGGGGCATATTCCACAATCCAGCAAATACAAATGTTGCCCACGGCTGCCTACACCCGAGTGCACTCAGGGGCCATGGAAAGTTGGTTGGAAAGACACATATGGTCTATCAGTTAGAAACACTGGGTTGGGGGTGGGGACGACGACAGGGAAACCAGATCTATAAAACAGTTTAAAGTAAGGTTCTTAAACTACAGTATATAACCTGCAGCCCAGATGCACAATAGAGCAGATACCTTCACTAACTGGTAACTGGAATTGGATTTTTTGGGTGCTATTTTCTTCATTAGAGGCCAAAGCCCCCCCAGTCATCACTATTGTTATCTGCAAAATTATGCCTTTCCATAAAATGTATAACGTTCCTGCTCTGTATATTTGTATTTATACATATGGGAGGGAGGTGCATTATTGTTTCCCTTAGACAGTACAGTACAAGGGTATAGCTTATTGTGTGCCCAGAACATTCCTTCTCTGTATATTTGTATTTATACATAAGGGCAGGAGATGGCATTTTGATTCTCTTAGGCACTCTATGTAGCTGTACTTCATGCAAGGTACAGTATAATGTGATATAAGCCAGTTGGCTGGGGGTACATTGCTAATGGGGGGGATACATTGCTAAGTGGGAGTGTGTGACTTTACAGCTCTGGTACTAAGAACAGCAGTGCCTGGGGCCGTATTAGGGGCCCCTGCAAGTGAAAGGCTAACATGATTAATAGGCACCTATTTATCAAGTGCTCGGAGGCCTGTGTGCCGCTGATTACATGCTGCAGTTGGTTTATCAGTTTAACCTTTTCTCCTTTTGGGGAGGCCCTGCTGGGACGAAAATTAGGATATTACTGGCCTGTCGGGCCCTCTGTTACCCTGTGCTATCACATGCAGCCAGGGCTTAACTAGCTATTTTATAGGCCCAGGTTTCCCAGCCCAACCAGCACCTCACATTCAGCGTGGGGCTCCAGCAGCCGCTCAGCCAGACATGGATTTCACATTAGATACAGCAATCTGTGACACGCACTCAGGAATATGCACCGGGTGGTAATACAACATGTCAAATATACGCCACGTGGCCTGGAATCCCTTACCCAGACTGTTACGTGCATGTTGTATAAGGGCCATCACACCCTCTAATGTTCCTGCTGAATTGTGCTTAGTACAGGGGAATCCCTATGCTGCCATAGTTTTATGATGTCTCTCTGTACAGGCTATGAGCAAACTTAGGCGACTCTTCCTGCTGAATTGTGCTTAGTACAGGGGAATTCCTATGCTGCCATAGTTTTATGGTATCTCTCTGTACAGGCTATGAGCAAACTTAGGCGGCTCTTCCTGCTGAATTGGTGCTTAGTACAGGGGAATCCCTATGCTGCCATAGTTTTACGGTATCTCTCTGTATAGACTGTTCCTGCTGGAAGTTGGCAGTCTTTAGGCTCCTTGCCCTGACTGAAATACAATCTAGGACCTCAGTAGAGGGCAGTAGTGTGTCCAGACTTTTGGGGGGTGTCTGTTGAAAGGATCATTATTATTATTAACATTTATTTATAAAGCGCCAACATATTCCACAGCGCTGTACAATAAGTGGGTTTCATACATTGGACATACAGAGTAACATATAAAGCAATCAATAACCGATACAAGAGGTGAAGAGAGCCCTGCCCAAAACAGCTTACAATCTATAAGATCATGGTTACGTTGCCCTCATCTTCTTTTTGCGCTGGTATCTCCGAGACACCCAGCTGGCCCCTGTGGCTAACATCGCTCTGCCCTGCCCCCCCCCCTCCCCTCCTATGTTCCCATACCTTCTCCCCCCAGCAGAGAAACAGGAAAGTGTACGAGGAAGAGCCGGGGAGAGAAGAAGGAATCAAAGCAGCACATATTGGTTCCAGATGTTCTCTGCGCTCACTCCTGCCCCCCAGCAGACCCCCCTTCCCCTCTTCTTCCAATTTAATTAAATTCCAGCAGACAGCCAGGAGGGGTTTGTGTGTAATGATCACATTTCCCTGGCACTGCTCCTAAAGTGCCCCTTCTCTCCCCACCCTGCTCATCAATCGCCAACTGCATACTTCTTGCTGCAACACAGCCCCTTCCCAGAATCCTCAGCTAACAGAGGCTGGGGGGATCTTGTTCCCCACAGGGACAGTCACTCTTCCATCCACATCCAAAAAACACCTCAGCCCAGGGTACCTTCATTAGAGCGCCACCATCTTCTTCTGTTTCTGCATTCTGGCCCAATACAAGCCAATGGTGGTACATCCCTCTCAATAAAAGTTTTTGCCCCCCCCCCCCCCCCCGATTATCTATGAGGCAACTTGCATCCCCCTGGCAGTGAAAGGGTTCATCCCATTCCCTACCCCGTGGCGCCACAATGCTTATGGCTAAAATCACTGCTTGTTTAACAGCAATTACAGAATGGCCCAGGGAGCAGAACACGTAGAGAGTGCAACAGTCATAATCACTAGTGCACTGCCCCCCCTCATGCCTAATCTACCCCTGTACGGCCCACACCAGGTACTGAGCACCAGAGGCGCGAGGGACTGCAGGATGGGAAGAATCCATTACACACAACAGCAGAGAGATCTTTTTAGCAACACCAGTTGGAAACCAGCTGGCTATGTGGCCTCTTGTGATACTTTTATGAACATCCAATCACAAGTGAGAAGCAGCAGTGATCCCAAACCTTCTCACATGAATAAGAACACAGTAGTACCACCCATAATGCTATAATTTAGTGGATAAGTTAGACTGATCATTAATCCGAAAGGATCTCCTGCCCAGTGTAATATTTGAATAAAAACCAATTCATTTATTTTTGGCATTTACATGGGCTAATCAGCTTTGAGTATACAAATAGGCATCCCTACCTCTTAGGGCTACAGCCAGTCCAAGCAGTATCGGTGCCCAAGGCAATATTACTTAACCCAGTGCCTCTCTCCTTTGTTCCCTCTTGTGACTTGGTGCCCACGGGACCCCTTAAATCTGCCCCTCCTACTCTCCATCTGCCCACTGCTCCCGCTCCTATTTTCCCCCAGGTGGTCCTTATGCAACCCCCAATAGAGCTGCCGAGCAGGGAGTTGCAGTTCTGTAAGAGGGAAAGAGCCAACATTTAGATAACCCTGTGCCGGAGTGTTAGTCATGTTCCCTGGGTGCCGCATGTGCCAAGTTCTCCCCTTCGCTCACTTTCCTGCATCTGGCTTTCCCAGAGTTGCGCTCGCTCAGCAATTAATCATCAGGCTGTAATGTGCCGAGCTGGAGGGGGGCAGGGGGATTCGCTCCCATACCTGGCAAGTGCGGCAATGGGAAACGGCAAGAGCTTTCATGCGAAAGCTCTTTCAGGGAAATGTGCATTTGGCCCGGGGGATTGGCTGTGTCAGCATTGCACATGTGTGTGTGTCCGGGCCCCGGGGACACTTCAGAGAAATCACATTGCACCCCTGTTCCTAAGCAAAAGTGAGACATCCCCACCCTCTCTCATAGCCTCCTAGCACTCAGGCCGAGCCCTTACCAATCCTCCTAGCACTCATGCCGAGGCCTAACCAAACCTCCTTGCACTCAGGCCGAGGCCTGGCCACTCCTCCTAGCACTCAGGCCGAGGCCTGGCCAATCCTCCTAGCACTAGGGCCGAGGCCTGGCTAATGGCCGTGTGGTGCAGCCAAGAGGGAGATTACCTGGGTTTACAGCAGCACCGTTATTTACACAAGCCATACTCATTAACCAGTACAATAACACTATTAACCTGGGAGGAACATTATATATATAGATATATATATATAGATATATATATAGGGGTTGGACACAGCCAACCTTTAGCCAGTCACACGGATAGACCGACCTATGGCCAATCACAGGGTTTGTCCAATGTGCTTTAAAACTGGCCCAGGGAATAATGGTCATGCTACATGCCAGTGGATTTGGAAGGGGGGATTCTGCCCTGTTGACACAGAAGCCACACAAGGGGGTGCCAGTACTTGATGTGTGAGAGAGGGAATAATGGGGCACAGGCACACGATCCATTCAGTCCATATCCGCCTGTCACTGGCTCCCTGGGACTTTCCTGCCTTTGCACCCCCCCCCCCCTTCTCTTATTTTGTTTTTCTTTATAAAGCCCTATCCCAGAGCCCCCCTCCTTCCATCGCTGGCGCAGGACCATGTGAGAGGTGGCAGGGACCCAGCACGGGATGTGAACCGACAGTGGTGGAGCTGCGTGCTCAGCATATGTTGCAGGAAGGAACTATTTTAGTCATCAGCTCTTGAAAGAGGAGTGGAGCCGTAGTCCCTGGGGGAGACGCAGGAATGCAGGAGGCCCACAATGCACAGACCTTTTTTTCTGGGGGTTTCTGCACTTGGGGAAGGGGATGCTGAGAGCCGATGCGCTTTCACAAGAGTATCTGGGTAACGGGGGAAAAAAAAAATCTAATTTCTAGGTTATTTTAGGCAAGACATGCTATTACCCCTCAAGGTATACTAGTTAAAGGGTAAATATTCCACTGATGTTTTTTAATAGTTAAAAAAATTTTTTTGCCTGGAGCCTAAAGCACAAATCATGCAGTGCTGCCCTACAACAGCCAATAGGAAAGGTCCCTGAGCTCCATACAGGCACACAGATAGAGCTGCCAGGGTCTTAAATGGACCAGGGGTGTCACTAAGAACCCCTGGTGCAAATCAAGTGGCACAAAGAACCCACCACCTTCTATCAATGTTTTTCAGCACCCAGTGTTGTAACTATAAAGGGGAGCTGACCCAGTGACTGAAGGCCCAGAGGAAAAGGGGGGCTGGCGAGGACAGGTGACCCACAGGCATAAATTAGTGACTTTATGCACTTTATGCTGTAGCAGAGATTTATCATGGGCAACTAATCTCTCTGTGGGGCATCAGCCTAAGGGTAAAAGATGCAATATAACTCACGGGAGTGTACGGTGCCACCCCATAATCACATGCAGCCTGGCTTGATCCAAATCAACAGGCTTCTAATAAACAGTGTGCTGGGCCGTACCCATTACTTCCTGTTAGCTAGATTTCTACATGTGCCCTCTGGCTAAAATTAGCTGATTTTATCCCTGTACTAAGCACAATTCAGCAGGAACAGCCCCCTAAGTTTCCTCATAGTCTGTACAGAGAGATGCCATAAAACTATTGCAGCATAGGGATTCCCCTGTACTAAGCACAATTCAGCAGGAACAGCCCCCTAAGTTTCCTCATAGCCTGTACAGAGAGATACCATAAAACTATGGTCGTTTGCACATGGATAGAAAACTGGCTACAGGATCGGGTACAGAGGGTGGTTGTTAATAGAACATTCTCTAATTGGAGTAAGGTTCTTAGTGGGGTCCCTCAGGGTTCTATACTGGGTCCACTTTTGTTTAACTTGTTCATAAATGACTTAGGGGAGGGTATTATAAGTAATGTATCAGTGTTTGCAGATGACACAAAACTCTGCAGACCAGTCTATTCTATCCAGGATGTGGCATCCTTGCAGCAGGATCTTGACCAACTGGCAATCTTGGCAGCTAAGTGGCAGATGAGATTTAATGTGGATAAATGTAAGGTCATGCACCGGGGATGTAAAAATATGCAAGCCACTTATACCCTTAATGGGACTGCACTAGGCAAATCCATAATGGAGAAGGACCTTGGAGTCCTTGTAGATAATAAACTTGGTTGTAGCAGACAATGCCAGGCAGCAGCTGCAAGGGCAAACAAGGTTTTGAGCTGTATTAAAAGGGGTATAGATTCACGGGAGGAGGGTGTTATTTTTCCCCTTTACAGAGCGCTGGTAAGGCCCCATCTAGAATATGATGTTCAGTTTTGGTCTCCAGTGCTTAAACAGGACATTATTGAATTAGAGAGGGTCCAGAGAAGGGCAACTAAGCTGGTAAAGGGTATGGAAAGTCTCAGTTATGAAGAAAGACTGGCCAAGATGCGCTTAAGAGGTGACGTGATAACTATGTATAAATATATAAGGGGATCATATAATAACCTCTCTAATACTTTATTTACCAGTAGGGAACCCACTCCGTTTAGAAGTAGGTAGGTTCCGTTTAAATATTCGGAAAGGATTCTTATAGCTTTAAGAAGGGGTTGGATGGCTACTTAACAAGTGAGGGAATACAGGGTTATGGGAGATCCAGGGACTGGTCCGATTGCCATCTTGGAGTCAGTAAGGAATTTTTTTCCCCTGCGGCAAATTAGAGAGGCTTCAGATGGTGTTTTTTGCCTTCCTCTGGATCAACTAGAAGTTAGGCAGGTTATATATAGGCATGAACGTGATGGAAGTACGTCTTTTTTCAACCTAACTTACTATGTATGGCAGAATAGGGATTCCCCTGTACTAAGCAAAATTCAGCGGGAACAGCCTCCTAAGGCATGAGAGGCTGCTAGGCTGCTTAACGTGCTGCCCTACCTGATTACGGTTGCCAAAAGGCAATGATTTTGCCAGGCTTGGTGCCACAGTGATTATTAGGTAAATGATATAGGGCTAGAATCAAGTGTATGACCCTAATAGCACAGTGGTGACACCCACTGGCACTAAATCAGGCCTATGAGGACCTCCCTCCACCAAACATGTATTTGCCTTTTCCCTTCTCTGGTTCTGACTGTTGAAACAATGTAGCAAAAGTTAAGTGTTAGTCAGTTGGCTTCTGCTACACTGTTTAAGGAGTCAGAATCAGCAATGTCGAGAGGAGAAACAGCCAGGCCTATACTGCTTCTAACAGGATTACATAAAAAATAATTTTCCAACCCCCTGTAATTAATATATCTATATATGTATCAGTATGAGCTACCCGCCCCGCTAGCCAGGCTACTTACTAACTAACCCCTGGCAGGATGGACTCTTCCGATTCCCCCCAACCCCGGCAGTCTCACATTTCAGTCCTAATATGAAACAATTTACAGCATTTGCCGGCACGGCTCACGGCTCATTAGCTAATTGGCGAGCGCCCTCTGCTGTCCTACATAACGCATCGCCATCTCCTTCATTCTGGTGCGCCTGCGCCTACAGCACGTCCAACAACCACGCCCACTCGCTGAGGAGCTCTGTGTTCCGTATTCAGCAGAGCAGCTTCCGGCGGGGCGTAGGTAAGTGGGAGATGTTTGTGTATGTTGCATGGGGCGCATAGATGTCATAGTTGTGACTTAAAATAGTCCCAAAATGTTTGAATGTGATCGCCATCAAGTCAAAACGCAGAAATCCTTATTTTGTTGTGAGCCCAGTGCAGGGCCAGGGACCGTGTGAGGGCTTTAGGCTATGTGCTACTTAGTTATAATGCAGTGTTATGGTTATGCTATTTGACCTTACATTAGCCTTCTCTGGGTTTCTAATAATGTGGAGGTGGGAAGAGGAAACAGCCCTATGACTGACTCACACCTGCCTGTGTTTTTTTCTGTACTGAAGGACCAGGCAGCAGTTCTGCTGGTGGTGGAAGATTGAGACTCTCTTGCCACTATGCCATTCCTCCATGGCTTTCGGAGGATTATATTCGAGTACCAGCCTTTGGTGGATGAGATCCTGGGGGCTCTGGGTATTCAGGACCCTGAACAGCCGGTGGCGGCAGACACCAGAAGCAGGTATTGGAGCCTTATCATTAGTAAGCGCTTAGAGTACCATGCTATTGGTGGCCTGGAATCACGTGTATTTTCTGCTTTTAGTTTCCTGGTTGGAGAGAGTGAGGAGTTCCTGGCGCTGAATGAGTTACTGGAGAGGCATTCTCAGTCTTCCTTTTACAAGGAGGGAGTCAGTTACTCGCTGCTGAAGGTGGCCGAGCTGGGGATGGTTCCGTCGGCCAAAATCCTCCTGCAGTTTGGGGCAGATCTCAGCTTTGAGGGTAGGTATGGTGAGCTCCTAATAAACTATGTTTCTAGTTAGTTTAAAGGTGGCCAAGGTTTGGTTGGATGATTCCAATGATTTTGAGCATGTTGACCGACCAAGTGGGACAGTCAGACCTTAGAACCTGACATTAGGGCAATTAGATATTGTGGAGGAAATAAGAAGGGGCTGATAGAAACTGTCACAGCTTGGGGGCCCATAGGGAGACTCTGGAACTGTGGAAGCCAGTCCGACCCTGGATCCGCAGCTCCTCTTCACTTTCTGCAGTTCTGATTGGTTGGGTTGGTGGCTTGAACAAAAGGAATGTTAGATTGTGGCCATGTGTATGTATGGCCACCAGTATGTTATGAATCTGTTTATCAGGCTGTGGCTTGTGTGCTGCTAATGGGTTGGCCAAGTCACTTTCAGCCAATCTAGAGTGGCTTTGCAGCACCTTTTGCATTTAGCTCACCAGCTTTGGCCCATGGTGCAGAGGATATAGTAGCTGTAGCGCTTAAGTAACTCTCACTTGCAATGTTTCCCTCACCAGATCCGGTGACCTACTACACGGCGCTACACATTGCGGTACTGAGAAACCAGCCAGAAATGGTGGAGCTGTTGGTGCAGAGCGGAGCTGATATTAACAAGAGGGACAGGGTAAGGATCAAGTTTCAGCTGTATTCTGGTGTCCTGCAGTGGTTTGGTACCTGCGGGTAGGTTTTTCAGATGTAGTTATAGATGCGGGTCAGGTTGTGGGCGACCTATAGTCCTTATATTATCTATATTTTACCCCTTTAAACTTTTTCTTAAACTTCTACCCCCACCCACTTTTGATGATGTCACTTCCAGTTTAAAGGTGGTCAGCAAGTCACAGATCTGGTTAGGTAGCAGGTCCAAGCAGGTTAAAATGTGGGTTTGGGTTGCAGGTTGTGGGCTGAGGGACCGAATATCAAAAATGAGTTCTTGCACAGGCCTCTATCCTGGTGGCCTGTACCCTACTGGAAATACTCAGCATGTTTCTATACCTTATGCCAGGCCCTTAAGGGAATCCTATCCCCTCAGGCAAAGCTGATCTCTCCAGTTCTGGGTTCTGCATTCCACCAATGCACAGTGACCTGGGAGAGGCACAAAACTCTGATAGGCTGGCTTATCATTGTAAACAATTTCTTCTGCTGCTCACTACCAACTTACTTGGCAAAAACCCATTGTGTGAGACAAGGTGATCTAGAAGTGCAGTGTCACATAATTTACCTTTTCTTGTATTTTATCCTCCTGTATATACAGATCCATGAAAGCAGTCCATTGGACTTGGCTAGTGAAGAACCAGAGCGACTGCCGTGCCTGCAACGCCTGCTGGAGCTCAGCGCTGATGTAAATGCAGCTGACAAAAATGGTAAGTGGATTTAGGGGTTTAAGCTGGGTTTTACCCCTCCCTTAGCAGGAATGACAGGGACCTTGTATTCGGGAATGAATACCGCCTTAATAAACGGGAAGTCACATTGTATGTTAAACGGATTATTATGCAGGGAAGACGGCGTTATTACACGCACTGGCCAGCAGTGATGGCGTTCAGATCCATAACATAGAAAACATCCGTCTGCTGCTCGAAGGAGGTGAGTGTGTTCCTTCCTTGTGTCAGTCTGTCTGTGCTCTGAGATCATGGAATATTCCACTGTGGCCCAAATGATCACTACAGATTCCTTGTTCCAACCGTGCCTGGAGGCAGTGGTACAGACGCTGGTAAGAGAGTAGGCAGCATATTGACCCCTTATTAATCGCATCATATGAGTACTGGATTAGAACTTTTCTCTGGCGTTTGCCTGACTGGTCCGCATAGGCCCATAGTATAGTATTTGAACCGTTTTTGGTCCAAGCCTTTAAGGGGGAGCTCACCTTCCAAACACTTAGTTTAGCTCCTTGGAAAACACCAAAGGTGACCTACCCCGTTAAGAATAGTTCAGTGCAACACATATATAATGTGTATTGGGTCAGTACTAACAGGTCCTGTTTCCATGCGTAGGTGCCGACGTTAAGGCCACGACCAAGGATTACGACACAGTGTTCTCGTGCATCATCTTCCTGCTGGGCGAGACAGTGGGCTGTGACCAGGAAGAGGCCAAGCTGATCAATCACTTCTGCTTTCGGGTCAGCCAGCTGCTGATAGCACACGGCGCCGACCCCAGCGAGTGCCCGTCCCACGAGTCCTTGACCCACACATGCCTCAAAAGCTTCAAGCTCCACTTTCCACTTCTCCGCTTTCTACTGGAATCCGGCGCCTCTTACAACTGCTCCCAACATGGACCCTCGTGCTGGTCCGGCTTCCACATAGTCCTCGAGAGGCTGTGCAGTTACTTGGGCACCTGCGACGAATGTGATTCCCTGCAGCTGCTGCAAAAAGCAGAATGTGCCCTGGACCTTATGATAGCCCATTCCCCCCAAGTCAAGCTCCCTAGGAACTTTGAAATAAACACGGCGGGGTGCAACACCCATGTGGACAAAGTGGTGGCACTGCTCCAGTCCCTAAAACAGCTGGAGCATTCCCCGCCCACGCTGAAGCACTTATGCAGGGTCTTTATACGCCAGAGGCTCCGGCCTTGGCCTGTGGATGTAAAAGTTAAAGCGCTCCCCCTCCCTGACAGGCTGAAATGGTATCTCCTTATCAATCACTCCTCCCTCAGTTCTAATGAGGAAGATTTATAACGGGCAGGTTCTGAGCTTTTTTCATGGCGGCTAGGAGGCTTCAAAACTAAACCCAAAGTGCTGTGGCACAGGCCAAGAATAGCGCTGGATGTCAAGGGACATATTGAACGCACACAGAGTGATGACAGACAGAACACCTGTCTTCACTCACTATGCGTCCAGTTTGGCACCATTCATTATAATGAGCACTGATGGGCGCCCGGTGGCATTTTGATGGGTATTTTCAGGGGGAGGGTAACACCAGACAAAATGCCATGGGTGCCATAGGCCTTAATGTTTATTTAGGGATGGCAGCTGCAAATGAAAAGGTGTGGTGCTGTTGTTGCAGCCATTGGTTATTCAAAGTGGCACCTCTGCAGGGCAAATGTGGCACACTGACATATATAACAGGCTCTTGTATTAATGGGGTGGTTCACCTTTGAGTTAATGTTTAGTATGGAGTAATATTTGAAAAAACAGTTTTGCAATTGGTCTTCATTTTTTTTAATTGTCAATGTTTGTTCAGCAGCTATCTAGTTGTGAGGGTACATATTACCTTAGCAACCAGGCAGTGGGTTAAATGACAGGTTGATATATTAATAGGAGTGAGCGTACATAGAAAAACAAGCAATACAAGTCAAATTTAAAAACTATAACAAACAAATAATAAAGACCAGTTGAAAAGTTGCTTAGAATTGGCTATTCTAAAACATACTAAAAGTTCACTTAAAGTTGAAACACCCCTAACAATAGGACCATGTAGCACCCAATCTTGATTTTATTAAGGTGCCTGAGCACACATTTGGCCTTACCAAACTGCCAGATCCTCAGTGTTAATGAGGGGTTCTGGTACAGAACAGGCTGACTGCATAGGATACAATCTTTCCATGTGAAGTTGCGCCACAGGGGGGCCATATGATTTCACCAGTGACATCAGCACATAAAGGCCAGCTCGCCCCTGCCCACAGGATTCTTTTTCTAACTTACAGTAAAAATGAGGTTAAGAGTACTAGCGCCACTTGTGTTTATTTCGAGATTTTGGGGTCCTATGTCTTTCCTGGCACTCCCTTGCATAAAGCCACCTATATACCCCCCATCCCTGGGCCAATGATTGTGTAATGCTGTGGGACCCATCAGATGTGGACTGTGAATTTTCAGCCAGATATCAGTGACAGTGTTGTGGGGTTACACAGGCCGAAACCAAGGCAACAACTTTTATGGCTATTCCAGCTGTATTGGACTCAAGGACTTGCTGTAGTCGAATGCTGTTGGGGAAAAGCAAGGATAATCATACAGACAGTGGTTGTGCTTATTTATTGGCCAAACCAGACAGTTTATTGGTTCAAAGCCAGACCGTATGTAATCCCTTTAATTTTGTTTACCAATTTTTCCTTTTACATAGAACTGAGTTTCTGCAAAGCAGAGACAAATGCCCTGGTCCCTAAATGCCCATTCCCAAAGAGTGTTCTGCCTTGGGTTAATTTGTGACTTTGCGAATCTAGCACATTCACAAGGTTGGGTTAGAATGTGTACTCAGTTCTCCTTTGCCTGCACCACCCCAAAAGCAAAGGAAAACCTGATTTATTCTAATAAACATCTTTCACAACGCACCCCCTGTCTTCTTATTCCTTTGTATACTTATTTGTAATCCTATTTTGACCCTACTGAAACCAGGAGCACCATCTACTGGGTAAAGAAGAATCACAACTACACCAATGAAATATGGCTGGTTTATAAAACCCAACACAGGAGTGGGGGTTAGAGAGATAAGATGGTTGTTAGACACACGCATAGGACTTGTTTGAATAAAACATCTTTTTAGAGGGGTTGTTAACTTTTTAGTATGCTGAGAGTGACATTCCAAAACAATTTGTAAATGGTCTTCATTTTTTATTATTTGTTTTTTTTTATTATTTATCCTTTTTTGTTCAGCAGCTCTCCAGTTTGAAATTTGAGTGGCTCTATGGTTGCTAGGGTCCAAATTAATGAGACAGGAATATAAATTAGCAGAGGGCCCATAGAAAGATAAGTAATAAAATGTAACAATAAAATTGTAATCTCACAGCAATAGTTGGAAAAGGAAAGCAAATTATTAAAAAAAAATGAAGACATTGAAAAGTTGATGCAAATTTACTATTGTAGAACATACTAAAAGTTAACAGGTGAATTACCCCTTTGTGTCAACTGCCTTCCCAGTTACTGAAGGAGCTGCAGTGACCCCTTCTGCAGTAATACATTTCAGCTACATAGAGGTCCAATAAATAGTGTCTATGGCATCTTACAGCAGCCCCTCTGGCATTTGCCAGAATCCACAGGGTCTCCTATATACAGAAAGTCACTGGATGTGGAGCTGGGCGTTCTGAGCAACCACAGAGTTCGACGTGCCCACGCTGCAGGGTATAGCGGTCCATGCTCGCACATTATGGACCCAGGGGTGCCTGGGTCCAAACAACCACAATTCGAAGCGTCTTTTGATCAGACATAGGTAAATCCTTCTAATTGATGATTGTACAGCGGCAATGTTTGCAGACACACACGTGTAATCCCAATATTGATGATGGGTTTGGCTGCTGCTGCATGACGCCAGTAACTAGCACCAAAGGGAAAAGGCAGGATGAAGGAAAATAATTTTATTAAAATATTTAACATTTTGGGAGGTGTCAGGACTCATTTTCGGATATGAAGGCATGCGCTTCCACTTCCCAGTACTCCTCTTGGGAACAAAGCACACAATTTACCCCCATGTAGGTCACTTCCTTTTACATAAATCCATCGCATGCTCAGGGTCCCTTCCACAGAACTATTTCTCCGTTTTTAGAAAATCTCAGTTTCATGCCTTTTTTATATTAAATATCCTGCCAATTGTCCCAGTTCCAAATTTTCATCTGTCGCTTCAGTGCGTCTGCTGTAACCCTGCCCCCCCCCGTCTCGCCATGCCACATCTTTTGGCAAACCAGAACAGTCAAGAAAGCTTCCCAAAATGATGGACCGCTCTACAAATGGTTCTCAGGGCAGGGTTTATCTCATGGCAAAGGAAAAGACGTGGTAGATTTCGTCAGGAAAATTCTCCTGCCTTTCTACGGCCAAGAGCGAGAGGCCGGCTTGTTTGATGAGCTTCCTGACTAAATCGATATCTCTGCAGATGCTGCTGTCTACGTCATCCATGATGGAGACATCCTGAGTGACGTTGTCCTTGATGACAATGATGCCGTTTGGCCGAAGGCCCAGACTGCACCTCTTTAGGAAGTCCACTAAGTGTTCATCTGTCAGGTGCCCTGCCGTTAAAGAAAAGGGGTCAAACACCAAGCACCGTACTGGGATTTGGGCTCTGTGCATGCTGGGAAAGGTGCATCTCACGCTTACCTATTACCCACTGGATCCAAATGACATCATAGCGGTTTGGCTCTGGGGAAAACTCCTGCAGGCCGCAGCAAAAATAGTTCCCAACTCTACTGCCTTCTTCGCCAAGGTAGCTCTTAGCTTTGCTCAAAAATTCGTCCGTCACGTCCACCATGTCTACTTTTTTGAAGAGCGGCAGCAGCAGTCGCTTGGTGATCCGGCCGATGCCGGCGCCGCAGTCTAGGGCGTACATGTTCCCGGTCTTGTTTGACCCTTCCTGCTGGTTGGGGAAAATAACGTTGGTGAGAATGCCGGTCTAACCTGAGCTCAGAGGGGATTTATGGATCATGTGTGGGTAGTGGAAACCAACACTAATGCTGCAATTTACAAGCAGAACTTGCAGATTCCATCGTATCAGTAGGTACAGGCCTGGACTGGCATTCAAAATAGATCCTGGCATTCCAAGTACACAGAGGCCCAAACAGCCCCCCCCACGGGCCCAATAAATAGTGACTGTCTATGGCGTCAGCAGCCCCTCTGGCATTTGTCAGAAACCACAGATCGCCAGTCTGGGCCTGAATAGGCAGGAAGGGCTTCTTTAATGGGTGTCACAAGGATGGCTGCTAATTGGGAAGGCACTTCCCAGTGATAAAAAGTGGCATGTAAAAATATGCAATTAGAGGCTCGGGTAAAGTGTCCTTGCTAGTTGGCTGTTAATGAGTCAAGCAATAAAGGCAAAATAAAGACTAGAATTTGCACTGTCTATCTGGTATTAAAACCTACAACTCACAGCATCCTCAGCCAGACGGCTAAAGCTTTAATTCACAACAGCATAACATTACATCCTGGGAAACAGCTGGATTAGTGTGACCAGGTATTTATCTAATGGTCCCTACAGCTGCACAGTACAGAGAAGCCTATTGGGCCACCCAATACCTAGTTAATTTAGCCTTTACCATAGCTCCATTTATATTTTTGATGATAAAGCAGAGTACACGCTATTACAGAGGCAACTCCTCAGATACCAATGCAGCGCTTATTCCCTGTACCTATCAGCTTTCAGAGAGCTACTAAAAACACCCCGCAGCTATTCACATAGGATTAAAGAAGTGGCACAGGTGTCCCTGCCAGCCAATAGCTGCTCCTTCCTTTCTCCCTGCCCTCTTAACTTCAATTGCCTGGTCTGGGCATAGTAAGGAAAATTGGGGGAGGAGACTTGCTTCGGGATACTGATAATGGCAGGGAGGCCCATAAGTTGTTTACACGTCATTCTCACGCCGGAACCAGTATTAAATGTATGTTTACCAATGCAAGGAGTCTGACTGGTAAAATGGGAGAGCTGGAGGTACTGGCGTTGGAGCGGAAATATGATGTGATTGGTGTTGCTGAAACTTGGTTGAATGAGTCTCATGACTGGGCTGTTAATATTGGGGGGTATACATTGTTTCGGAGGGACAGGGGCAATAGGAAAGGAGGAGGAGTGTGTCTGTTCATTAAGCACGACTTAAAAGCAAATATTAAGGAGGAAGTGATGGGGGTAACAGAGGGAGCTGAATCCTTATGGGTTGAGCTTCTCACAGATAGTAAAGAATCTACCAAGCTAATTGTAGGGGTATGCTATAGACCCCCTAATGTAAGCGAAGAGGAGGAGGCCCAGCTCCTGTTGCAAATAGAAAAGGCTGCTAGTTTGGGGCAAGTGATAATAATGGGGGATTTTAATTACCCTGATATTGACTGGGGCAATAGTACTGCCAGGACAGTAAATGGGAACAAGTTTATAAACTTGCTGCACGACAACTTTATGTCACAGGTTGTTGAGGAGCCAACCAGGAACAATGCTATACTAGATCTAGTGATCTCTAATGACCCAGAACGTATAGCAAATGTGCAAGTGGTTGAACCCCTGGGTAATAGTGACCATAATGTTATTTCATTTGATGTTTGGTGCAGGAAACAAATTTACACGGGGGCAACAAAGACACTGAATTTTAGGAAGGCAAATTTTAGCTCCTTAAGGGCAGCGCTTCAGGGCATAGATTGGGGCATTATGTTTTCTGATAAAAATACAGAGCAGAAATGGTTGTCATTTAAAATGATATTAAATCATTACTGTTCTCAATTCATTCCATTAATAAGAAAAAGTAGAAGTGTTAAGAATCACCCTATGTGGCTTAACTCTGAGGTAAAGAAGTTAATAGGGAAAAAAAGGAAAGCTTTTAAGAAATATAAGTCAGAGGGGACAGTAGCTGCGTTTAATGAATATAAACACTATAACAAGTGTTGTAAAACAGCAATCCGGAAGGCAAAGATAGAAAATGAGGAGCGCATCGCGGCCGAGGCCAAGACTAACCCCAAAAAGTTTTTTAAGTATATTAATAGTAAAAAGATGCAGGTTGAGGGTGTGGCCCCATTGAGTTATAATAACAATATGGTTACAGCGGATACAGAAAAGGCAGATGTGCTTAACCAGTTCTTTTCTTCTGTGTATACAGTAGAGGAGCCAGTGGGCCAAGTCTCACCCAATAGCTTCACTGTTGCCTCAGCTCCAACTACACAGTGGTTGGCACAGGATATGGTGCTTAAAGGGTTACACACGATAAATGTAAACAAGGCACCTGGGCCAGATGGAATACACCCTCGGGTACTGAGAGAGCTAGGGGCAGAATTGCAGTGGCCCTTGTTTCTGATATTCTCAGACTCTCTTTCATCAGGTATGGTACCTAGTGATTGGAAGAAGGCGAATGTCACTCCCATATTTAAAAAGGGAATAAGATCTCAGCCTGGCAATTATAGGCCTGTAAGTTTGACATCCGTGGTGGGCAAGTTATTTGAAGGCTTGTTAAGGGATCACATTCAAAATTATGTAGTGGAGAATGGCATTATGAGCAGTAATCAGCATGGCTTTATGAAGGACAGGTCATGTCAGACCAATTTAATTGCTTTTTATGATGAGGTAAGTAAGAAGCTGGACAGTGGGGATGCAGTAGATATAATCTATTTGGATTTTGCCAAAGCATTTGATACCGTTCCCCACAAACGACTGCTTTCTAAGCTAAGGTCTATTGGTCTTAGTGAAGTCGTTTGCACATGGATAGAAAACTGGCTACAGGATCGGGTACAGAGGGTGGTTGTTAATGGCACATTCTCTACTTGGAGTAAGGTTCTCAGTGGGGTCCCTCAGGGTTCTGTACTGGGTCCACTTTTGTTTAATTTGTTCATAAATGACTTAGGGGAGGGTATTATGAGTAATGTATCAGTGTTTGCAGATGACACAAAACTCTGCAGACCAGTCAATTCTATCCAGGATGTGACATCCCTGCAGCAGGATCTTGACCAACTGGCAATCTGGGCAGCTAAGTGGCAGATGAGATTTAATGTGGATAAATGTAAGGTCATGCACCTGGGATGTAAAAATATGCAAGCCCCGTATAACCTTAATGGGACTGCACTAGGCAAATCCATAATGGAGAAGGATCTTGGAGTCCTTGTAGATAATAAACTTGGCTGTAGCAAGCAATGCCAGGCAGCAGCTGCAAGGGCAAACAAGGTTCTGAGCTGTATTAAAAGGGGTATAGATTCACGGGAGGAGGGGGTTATTCTTCCCCTTTACAGAGCACTGGTAAGGCCCCATCTAGAATATGCTGTTCAGTTTTGGTCTCCAGTGCTCAAACGGGACATTATTGAGCTAGAGAGGGTCCAGAGAAGGGCAACTAAGCTGGTAAAGGGTATGGAAAGTCTCGGTTATGAAGAAAGACTGGCCAAGTTGGGTCTGTTTACACTGGAGAAGAGGCGCTTAAGAGGTGACATGATAACTATGTATAAATATATAAGGGGATCATATAATAACCTCTCTAATGTTTTATTTACCAGTAGGTCCTTCCAACGGACACGAGGGCACCCACTCCGTTTAGAAGAAGGGAGGTTCCATTTAAATATTCGGAAAGGATTTTTTACAGTGAGAGCTGTGAAGTTGTGGAATTCCCTCCCCGAATCAGTCGTACTGGCTGATACATTATATAGCTTTAAGAAGGGGCTGGATGGATTCTTAGCAAGTGAGGGAATACACGGTTATGGGAGATAGCTCTTAGTACAAGTTGATACAGGGACTGGTCCGATTGCCATCTTGGAGTCAGGAAGGAATTTTTTCCCCTCTGAGGCAAATTAGAGAGGCTTCAGATGGGGTTTTTTGCCTTCCTCTGGATCAACTTGTAGTTAGGCAGGTTAGGTATAGGCATTATGGTTGAACTTGATGGACGTATGTCTTTTTTCAACCCAACTTACTATGTTACTATGTTACTAAAGCCAGACCGTATGTAATCCCTTTAATTTTGTTTACCAATTTTTCCTTTTACATAGAACTGAGTTTCTGCAAAGCAGAGACAAATGCCCTGGTCCCTAAATGCCCATTCCCAAAGAGTGTTCTGCCTTGGGTTAATTTGTGACTTTGCGAATCTAGCACATTCACAAGGTTGGGTTAGAATGTGTACTCAGTTCTCCTTTGCCTGCACCACCCCAAAAGCAAAGGAAAACCTGATTTATTCTAATAAACATCTTTCACAACGCACCCCCTGTCTTCTTATTCCTTTGTATACTTATTTGTAATCCTATTTTGACCCTACTGAAACCAGGAGCACCATCTACTGGGTAAAGAAGAATCACAACTACACCAATGAAATATGGCTGGTTTATAAAACCCAACACAGGAGTGGGGGTTAGAGAGATAAGATGGTTGTTAGACACACGCATAGGACTTGTTTGAATAAAACATCTTTTTAGAGGGGTTGTTAACTTTTTAGTATGCTGAGAGTGACATTCCAAAACAATTTGTAAATGGTCTTCATTTTTTATTATTTGTTTTTTTTTATTATTTATCCTTTTTTGTTCAGCAGCTCTCCAGTTTGAAATTTGAGTGGCTCTATGGTTGCTAGGGTCCAAATTAATGAGACAGGAATATAAATTAGCAGAGGGCCCATAGAAAGATAAGTAATAAAATGTAACAATAAAATTGTAATCTCACAGCAATAGTTGGAAAAGGAAAGCAAATTATTAAAAAAAAATGAAGACATTGAAAAGTTGATGCAAATTTACTATTGTAGAACATACTAAAAGTTAACAGGTGAATTACCCCTTTGTGTCAACTGCCTTCCCAGTTACTGAACGAGCTGCAGTGACCCCTTCTGCAGTAATACATTTCAGCTACATAGAGGTCCAATAAATAGTGTCTATGGCATCTTACAGCAGCCCCTCTGGCATTTGCCAGAATCCACAGGGTCTCCTATATACAGAAAGTCACTGGATGTGGAGCTGGGCGTTCTGAGCAACCACAGAGTTCGACGTGCCCACGCTGCAGGGTATAGCGGTCCATGCTCGCACATTATGGACCCAGGGGTGCCTGGGTCCAAACAACCACAATTCGAAGCGTCTTTTGATCAGACATAGGTAAATCCTTCTAATTGATGATTGTACAGCGGCAATGTTTGCAGACACACACGTGTAATCCCAATATTGATGATGGGTTTGGCTGCTGCTGCATGACGCCAGTAACTAGCACCAAAGGGAAAAGGCAGGATGAAGGAAAATAATTTTATTAAAATATTTAACATTTTGGGAGGTGTCAGGACTCATTTTCGGATATGAAGGCATGCGCTTCCACTTCCCAGTACTCCTCTTGGGAACAAAGCACACAATTTACCCCCATGTAGGTCACTTCCTTTTACATAAATCCATCGCATGCTCAGGGTCCCTTCCACAGAACTATTTCTCCGTTTTTAGAAAATCTCAGTTTCATGCCTTTTTTATATTAAATATCCTGCCAATTGTCCCAGTTCCAAATTTTCATCTGTCGCTTCAGTGCGTCTGCTGTAACCCTGCCCCCCCCCGTCTCGCCATGCCACATCTTTTGGCAAACCAGAACAGTCAAGAAAGCTTCCCAAAATGATGGACCGCTCTACAAATGGTTCTCAGGGCAGGGTTTATCTCATGGCAAAGGAAAAGACGTGGTAGATTTCGTCAGGAAAATTCTCCTGCCTTTCTACGGCCAAGAGCGAGAGGCCGGCTTGTTTGATGAGCTTCCTGACTAAATCGATATCTCTGCAGATGCTGCTGTCTACGTCATCCATGATGGAGACATCCTGAGTGACGTTGTCCTTGATGACAATGATGCCGTTTGGCCGAAGGCCCAGACTGCACCTCTTTAGGAAGTCCACTAAGTGTTCATCTGTCAGGTGCCCTGCCGTTAAAGAAAAGGGGTCAAACACCAAGCACCGTACTGGGATTTGGGCTCTGTGCATGCTGGGAAAGGTGCATCTCACGCTTACCTATTACCCACTGGATCCAAATGACATCATAGCGGTTTGGCTCTGGGGAAAACTCCTGCAGGCCGCAGCAAAAATAGTTCCCAACTCTACTGCCTTCTTCGCCAAGGTAGCTCTTAGCTTTGCTCAAAAATTCGTCCGTCACGTCCACCATGTCTACTTTTTTGAAGAGCGGCAGCAGCAGTCGCTTGGTGATCCGGCCGATGCCGGCGCCGCAGTCTAGGGCGTACATGTTCCCGGTCTTGTTTGACCCTTCCTGCTGGTTGGGGAAAATAACGTTGGTGAGAATGCCGGTCTAACCTGAGCTCAGAGGGGATTTATGGATCATGTGTGGGTAGTGGAAACCAACACTAATGCTGCAATTTACAAGCAGAACTTGCAGATTCCATCGTATCAGTAGGTACAGGCCTGGACTGGCATTCAAAATAGATCCTGGCATTCCAAGTACACAGAGGCCCAAACAGCCCCCCCCACGGGCCCAATAAATAGTGACTGTCTATGGCGTCAGCAGCCCCTCTGGCATTTGTCAGAAACCACAGATCGCCAGTCTGGGCCTGAATAGGCAGGAAGGGCTTCTTTAATGGGTGTCACAAGGATGGCTGCTAATTGGGAAGGCACTTCCCAGTGATAAAAAGTGGCATGTAAAAATATGCAATTAGAGGCTCGGGTAAAGTGTCCTTGCTAGTTGGCTGTTAATGAGTCAAGCAATAAAGGCAAAATAAAGACTAGAATTTGCACTGTCTATCTGGTATTAAAACCTACAACTCACAGCATCCTCAGCCAGACGGCTAAAGCTTTAATTCACAACAGCATAACATTACATCCTGGGAAACAGCTGGATTAGTGTGACCAGGTATTTATCTAATGGTCCCTACAGCTGCACAGTACAGAGAAGCCTATTGGGCCACCCAATACCTAGTTAATTTAGCCTTTACCATAGCTCCATTTATATTTTTGATGATAAAGCAGAGTACACGCTATTACAGAGGCAACTCCTCAGATACCAATGCAGCGCTTATTCCCTGTACCTATCAGCTTTCAGAGAGCTACTAAAAACACCCCGCAGCTATTCACATAGGATTAAAGAAGTGGCACAGGTGTCCCTGCCAGCCAATAGCTGCTCCTTCCTTTCTCCCTGCCCTCTTAACTTCAATTGCCTGGTACTATAGTAAGCAGTAGAGCAGCCCCCACAAACAATAATTAAATATAAATTGAATTTAATAACCCAAAGTAAGGGTCCTGCCTGGCTCATACCTTGTAAAGAAAGTTTCACCCCTCAATGTCTGTACATATAAAATTATAGTTACAGAGTACATGGACTGCCTGGATCAGCATCTAGAACCTTAATATATCCACCCCTGATGCTTCCAAGAATACTTACTCGCAGAAACCTCTGGAGGAACTTTTTGGAACCGTTGAGATCGATATTGGATATATGCCCGTATCCCCCCAGCATGCCGTCCACCGTAGCCGGAACATTCTTCCAATATTTCTGGGCTTTGCAGTAAAACTGGGCCTCGTCTTCCACCAGCTCTGTCGACATTATGGACTTGGATCTGGAAGCAGAAGGAAGGGATTTGCTTTCATATACAATGAACTGTTTTGCCCCAAAACACAGGTTTAATGAGACAGTTAATTATATGGAAATTCCACAGAGAGTGTAACAGACAGACAGATAGGGCTGTGTCTCTCTGACCATGGGAAATATAAATATATCACATAGAGACAGAGAGATGATAAAGAGATAGATAGATGATAGTCAGATAGAGCCATGTCTCTCGGAGACAGACAGATAGATACAGTGGATAGATAGACAGATAATAGATGATAGATACCAAGTTTAAGTCCAGGCTGGGTTTGGACCTCCACGCCGGCCAACCTTACACTGAGTGGCTAACAATGCAGCAGTGGTGTAAGCACACCCTTAAGGGCTCTGGTACACGGGGAGATTACTGCATACTGCCCAATAGTCCTCCTATTGTTTAGTAAATAGCCACACTTTTGGCTCACCTAATCAAATATTTACTCAGTCACACTTACTTCACATTTTCTATCTGTTTTCTTGAACAGGCAGCCATCTTTAAAAAGGTATTCCCCCTTCTGGGCACACAATAAGCTGTACCGTCATACTGTACAGTCTAAGGTTAACAATATGGCAGCTGTCACTCAAAATGCAATTTTGGGAGCAGACACAATATACATCTAAGTAAAGGGAAACAAATAGTGCTCGCAAACAGAATAGTGTCTGCACTGTGTGGCTGGCTGACAGAGTAGGTAAAGTTTCTCTAAGTGCAGCTCATTTCAATACTCGGCATTTCAAATGACTTTGGATTGGATTACACTGAGAAGAGCATCCGCGGTCTGTAAAGCAGAGCAATTCAGCGCAACGCTCTCCCCGACTCCAACTCTATTTTTAACATCTCAATGGATTAACGCCATTTATGCCAGGAAGGTCTATTTTATTCCCAGCAGGAGAACAATGCAAAGATCGTGTGCCAGGCTGGTCACTTCATCACTTCAGCTAATCCTGGTGGCTAAATTAGCCCGGGTGTGACCCTAGGGACGATAAGCACAGAAGGGAGACGCCATCTGTTAAAGGAGCCAAATGGTTCGAAGGGCCAGCTCTCTAAATATAGTTACCCCTTCCAGTGCAGCGCCCGCACATTCATGCCAGGAATAGCTGGCAGGGAAAAGCCAGCAGAAAGGGGTCTCAGTGCTCACACATTAGCTGAACAGATACACACACACGTGCCAATAAATAAATGTGGGATAAACTGTGGGCACAGAAATAACTCTTGCCAACTAGTTAGTAAATGCAGGTTAGGGGAAGCCTCTCTGGCGATACTGTGCCCATATAGCACAGGGTGCAGGATGTGTTGACTGATTGGGGTAGGGTGTCTGTAAGGGTGGGTTGTGCCAGGGTAGTGTGTCTGTAAGGGTAGGATGTGCCGGGGTAGGGTGTCTGTAAGGGTGGGATGTGCCGCAGTAGGGTGTCTGTAAGGGTGGGATGTGCCGGGGTAGGGCGTCTGTAAGGGTGGGATGTGCCGGGGTAGGGCGTCTGTAAGGGTGGATTGTGCTGGGGTAGGGTATACATGTTTGTGCCAGCAGGGTAAGGTGGTGGGTGCTAATGGCACAGGAGGGGGAATGGGCCTGTGAGGATTGAGATGAGCAGGGAAAGTGACCAGTAACTTCTATCCCTCCATGTGTCAATATAATTCTCCCAGCACGCCCATGAGAGCCATGGTTTGTCAGTGCCCTGCAGGGAGTTGTAGTACAACTAAGGTGATTAAAACACATTTTCTATGTGGAAATAGAAGCAATGTTTTCTTAACAATTTATTCTCCGAGGGGTCTCTGTAAGGGTGGGTTGTGCCAGGGCAGGGTGTCTGTAAGGGTGGGATGTGCCAGGGCAGGGTGTCTGTAAGGGTGGGATGTGCCGGGGCAGGGTGTCTGTAAGGGTGGGATGTGCCGGGGCAGGGTGTCTGTAAAGGTGGTTTGTGCCGGGGCAGGGTGTCTGTAAAGGTGGGTTGTGCCCGGGTAGGGTGTCTGTAAAGGTGGGTTGTGCCCGGGTAGGGTGTCTGTAAAGGGTGGGTTGTGCCCAGGTAGGGTGTCTGTAAAGGGTGGGTTGTGCCCGGGTAGGGTGTCTGTAAAGGGTGGGTTGTGCCAGGGCAGGGTGTCTGTAAAGGGTGGGTTGTGCCCGGGTAGGGTGTCTGTAAGGGTGGGTTGTGCCCGGGTAGGGTGTCTGTAAGGGTGGGTTGTGCCCGGGTAGGGTGTCTGTAAGGGTGGGTTGTGCCCGGGTAGGGTGTCTGTAAGGGTGGGTTGTGCCCGGGTAGGGTGTCTGTAAGGGTGGGTTGTGCCGGGGTAGGGTGTCTGTAAGGGTGGATTGTGCTGGGGTAGGGTATACATGTTTGTGCCAGCAGGGTAAGGTGGTGGGTGCTAATGGCACAGGAGGGGGAATGGGCCTGTGAGGACTCCCTGCAGGGAGTTGTAGTACAACTAAGGTGATTAAAACACATTTTCTATGTGGAAATAGAAGCAATGTTTTCTTAACAATTTATCCTCCGAGGGGTCCCTACCACACCGGGTAACCACCTGTACACTAGCATCCAAGCCCGGGGAAGGCTGACACAGGACATGCGGTCAGTAACCAAGTCTCCGTCCCACAGTCCATGTCCCCTTAGTTAGCCCCGATACTCACCAGCACTTCCTCCACCCCGACACTGTCAATCCGCCTGCAGCACTCAAGCACCCAACAACTACTGCTCAGTGGGGGCGCACCAAAACTCCACTCAGGTAACACTTCCGTCCTCCCTGCATCTCCACCAATCGCATAGCTCTTCACTGGAGCTTCCAATCGGTGTGCGTCCAAAAGCTTAGTTCTACACTAATCAGCAGTAAGACTGCACACTTCCGAATTGACAGACATCCCAGCTGTCCAATGGTGATATAGACCGGCTATAGCCCGCACGACAGGCGTGGATGAGATAGGGGAACATGAAGATTGAGGGCTCTGTGGCGGTACTGTGCCCATATAGCACAGGGTGCAAGACGTGTTCACTGATTGGGGTAGCGTGTCTGTAAGGGTGGGTTGTGCCAAGGTATGGTATATAGAATTGTGCCAGGTGGTTGGTTCTAATGACAGGGGGAATGGGCCTGTGAGGACTGAGATGAGCAGGGAAAGTGACCAGTAACCGCTAACCCTCCATGTGTTATTATAATACTCCCAGCACCCCCATGAAAGCCTTGGTTTGTCAGTGCAATGTGGGAGTTGTAGTACAACTAAGGCAAATAGCGATTAAAAAACATTTTCTATGTGGAAATGTTTTCTCAACAGTTTAAACTCTGAGGGGTCCCTATTACACTGTGTCCTCTCAGTGAGCCCCAATACTCGCACTTCCCCCACCCAATCACTGTCACTCCGCCCGCTGCTCTTAAGCACCCAATAGTTGCTGCTTACAGGGGTGCTGGAAAAATCAACTTCTAGGAACACTTCCTGCCTGCGAGCTTCTCCGCCAATCGCACAGCTCTTTACCAAAGCTATCCAATGGTGATGTAGACCAGCAATAGCCTGTGGGGGGGATGTTTGGACTTTTTTGTATGTAACCCTAATTTGGCTACTGTTGTACTTTTAACACGCAATCACCTGCATGTGGCGCTACAGGAGCCCTGAGCCCCTGCTTATTATGGGGGACAGGTATGATTTGAATGAATGGCGTGCCTCCACCCAGGGTAGGTATAGGTAGAACTATATTTCTCCTCCCTGGGAAAACTCTATGAGGTCCTCCTTGGACTAGGACTCTCAGCAACTCCCAGTACCTTGCCCCTCCCTTGGGGTAGCTGCTTACCAGGCAGTTGAGGATCCTCAGTATATGAACAGCCAAGACACCGGTTATGATGATGAACCAGATGAACTTGTTTTATTGATGCAGGCAGAACTTTCAGAGGATGTCACACAGATGGCTCAAGTCACACTCTCTCTTTGGGCTACCCCCGGTACTCCTGCCGGATGATCCCACCTAGGAACTCACCCTGGTCCACGCATAGGGCCCCTTCATTGGGAACACACCCAGGTGCTGACTTGGCTCCTCTTACTACACACTACAGGTCCTGAACTCCAGCCATGAATGCTGGGGGATCTTAACCCCTCTCTCTCTCCTGTTGGGGCTATAGCTGCCCGTTCTCTCTAGCCTGCCTGTCACTCCTAGAGAGACCTATTACAGTACCTCCTGTACTAGAACACAAGCCTATTGAACACCTCTTTACAAGAGGCAGTCCCAGGACTAATCCCTTCACAAAATGGGTGTCATCCCTTTTTATAGTGCAGCAACACTGCCACCTAGTGGTTGCTGCTGAACAACAGGGAAACTCCCTTTTAACACATAAACAGCTAGGACCACCTTTAGGTGTGCAAATCACATAAGGCCACCCTCATGGTGCTTGTCTAAAGGGGAACTAATCCTGAAGGGGCCCAATTCTTTGGGGTCCCTACATGTAGTTAAAAAGCAAGGGCCTATTTTGATGGCCCAGGCCTGCTGGGGGGGGTCAATAGAAATGGAAGCTTAGCTTGAGAACTATGCAGAACTAATTTTGCTTAATTGTATTAAATACAGGACCAGGTCCCATTGCCCAGGGCCTACCATCAAAACCTTTTAACTACTATCACTTTTTACTGAAAAATCATCTATAAATGACAGACCCTTTATTTTAGTCAACTCAACCACCTCCAGTTTTGTAGAATAAAATGTTCTTTGGGTATTCTTTCAAATGAAAGTCTGGTATCTGTGATTATGGTTTATCTGCTTGTGTTGGTTGGGGGCGGCACACCCAGACCCCATGGTCTTGAAGCCAAGAAGAAATTTTATCTCCCTCTGAGGCAAATTGCAGAGGCTTCAGATGGGGTTTCCCATCTAGCAGTTAGGCAGGGATCATTTGGAGAAAACGTTGGACTGAATGGACATGTCTCTTTTGTCAGCCTCACCTACTATGTAATACATATTACAGAGAGAAAATGTAGGATCCTTACCTTCCTCCAGAGGATCAGGGATGGGGTGGGCAAGTTCTTCTTCCTCTTCTCTAGATGTTACTCGCTGCTGTCTCACTCTTCTGTCTTCTGTGTTGTCATCTTCTCTCTTCTCTTTCTTCTTCTGTTTTACTCGGAATCAGTGTCTCTCTCTGGGAATCGCTGTAAATCTCTAGAAGCGCTTGGAATATTTCACTTTATGGGGAGACAGAGAGAAGAAATTGTGAGCTCAGCCTATCTGCAATTTATAGCAGTATATAGTAACATAGTAAGTTGGGTTGAAAAAAGACATACGTCCATCACGTTCAACCATAATGCCTATATATAACCTGCCTAACTACTAGTTGATCCAGAGGAAGGCAAAAAACCCCATCTGAAGCCTCTCTAATTTGCCGCAGAGGGGAAAAAATTCCTTCCTGACTCCAAGATGGCAATCCGACCAGTCCCTGGATCAACTTGTACTAAGAGCTATCTCCCATAACCCTGTATTCCCTCACTTGCTAAGAATCCATCCAGCCCCTTCTTAAAGTTATATAATGTATCAGCCAGCACATCTGATTCGGGGAGGGAATTCCACAACTTCACAGCTCTCACAGTAAAAAATCCTTTCCGAATATTTAAACGGAACCTCCCTTCTTCTAAACGGAGTGGTTGCCCTTGTGTCCGTTGGAAGGACCTACTGGTAAATAATACATTAGAAAGGTTATTATATGATCCCCTTATACATTTATACATAGTTATCCTCTTCTCCAGTATAAACAGACCCAGACTTGGCCAGTCTTTCTTCATAACTGAGACTTTCCATACCCTTTACCAACTTAGTTGCCCTTCTCTGGACCCTCTCTAACTCAATCATGCCTCGTTTGAGCACTGGAGACCAGAACTGGACAGCATATTCTAGATGGGGCCTTACCAGTGCTCTGTAAAGGGGAAGAATAACCCCCTCCTCCCGTGAATCTATACCCCTTTTAATACAGCTCAAAACCTTGTTTGCCCTTGCAGCTGCTGCCTGGCATTGCTTGCTACAGCCAAGTTTATTATCTACAAGGACTCCAAGGTCCTTCTCCATTATGGATTTGCCTAGTGCAGTCCCATTAAGGGTATAATTGGCTTGCATATTTTTACATCCAAGGTGTTACATTTACATTACCATTACATTACATTTACATTACCTTACATTTATCCACATTAAATCTCATCTGCCACTTAGCCGCCCAGATTGCCAGTTGGTCAAGATCCTGCTGCAAGGATGCCACATCCTGGATAGAATTGACTGGTCTGCAGAGTTTTGTGTCATCTGCAAACACTGATACATTACTTATAATACCCTCCCCCAAGTCATTTATGAACAAATTAAACAAAAGTGGACACAGTACAGAACCCTGAGGGACCCCACTGAGAACCTTATTACAAGTAGAGAATGTACCATTACCAACCACCCTCTGTACCCGATCCTGTAGCCAGTTTTCTATCCATGGGCAAACGACTTCACTAAGACCAATAGACCTTAGTTTAGAAAGCAGTCGTCTGTGGGGAACGGTATCAAATGCTTTGGCAAAATCCAAATAGATTATATCTACTGCATCCCCACTGTCCAGCTTCTTACTTACCTCATCATAAAAAGCAATTAAATTGGTCTGACATGACCTGTCCTTCATGAAGCCATGCTGATTACTGCTCATAATGGCATTCTCCAGTACATAATTTTGTATGTGATCCCTTAACAAGCCTTCAAATAACTTGCCCACCACAGATGTCAAACTTACAGGTCTATAATTGCCAGGCTGAGATCTTACTCCCTTTTTAAATATAGGAATGATATTCGCCTTCTTCCAATCCCTAGGTACCATACCTGATGAAAGCGAGTCTGAGAATATCAGAAAAAAGGGCCTCTGTAAATCTGACCCTAGCTCTCTCAGTACCCGAGGGTGTATTCCATCTGGCCCAGGTGTGCCTTGTTTACATTTATTTTTGTTAACCCTTTAAGCACCATATCCTGTGTCAACCACTGTGTAGTTAGAGCTGAGGCAACATTGCAGCTATTGGGTGGGACTTGGCACTCTGGCTCCTCTACTGTATACACAGAAGAAAAGAATTGGTTAAGCACATCTGCCTTTTCGGTTTCCGCTGTAACCATATTGTTACTATAACTCAATGGGGCCACACCCTCAACCTGCATCTTTTTACTATTAATATACTTAAAAAACTTTTTGGGGTTAGTCTTGGCCTCTGCCGCAATGCGCTCCTCATTTTCTATCTTTGCCTTCCGGATTGCTGTTTTACAACACTTGTTATAGTGTTTATATTCATTAAACGCAGCTACTGTCCCCTCTGACTTATATTTCTTAAAAGCTTTCCTTTTTTTCCCTATTAACTTCTTTACCTCAGAGTTAAGCCACATAGGGTGATTCTTAACACTTCTACTTTTTCTTATTAATGGAATAAACTGAGAACAGTAATGATTTAATATAATTTTAAATGACAACCACTTCTGCTCTGTGTTTTTATCAGAAAACATAATGCCCCAATCTATGCCCTGAAGCGCTGCCCTTAAGGAGTTAACATTTGCCTTCCTAAAATTTATTTATTAACATTATGATCACTATTACCCAGGGGTTCAACCACTTGCACATTTGCTATATGTTCTGGGTCATTAGAGAACACTAGATCCAGTATAGCATGGTTCCTGGTTGGCTCCTCAACAACCTGTGACATAAAGTTGCCATGCAGCAAGTTTATAAACTTATTCCCATTTACTGTCCTGGAAGTACTATGGCTCCAGTCAATATCAGGATAATTAAAATCCCCCATTATTATCACTTGCCCCAAACTAGCAGACTTTTCTATTTGCAACAGGAGCTGAGCCTCCTCCTCCTCACTTATATTAGGGGGTCTATAGCATACCCCTACAATTAGTTATTATAAACATTATTAACATTTATTTATAAAGCGCCAACATATTCCGCAGCGCTGTACAATAATTAGTTTGGTAGATTCTTTACTCTCTGTGAGAAGCTCAACCCACAAGGATTCAGCTCCCTCTGTTACCCCCATCACTTCTCTTTAATATTTCCTTTTAATTCTTGCTTAACGAACAGACACACTCCTCCTCCTTTTCTATTGCCCCTGTCCCTCCGAAACAATGTATAATCCCCAATATTAACAGCCCAGTCATGAGACTCATTCAACCAAGTTTCAGCAACGCCAATCACATCATATTTCTGCTCCAATGCCAGTACCTCCAGCTCTCCCATTTTACCAGTCAGACTCCTTGCATTGGTCATACATACATTTAATACTGGTACCGGCATGAGAATGACGTGTAAACAACTTATGGGCCTCCCTGCCATTATCAGTATCCCGAAGCAAGTCTTCTCCCCCATTTTCCCTTACTGTGCCCACTACCTCATCTATCCTGTCTACCACGGAATTTCCCGCTGCACCCTCCCCCCCCACTCCTAGTTTAAAATCTCCTCCAACCCTCTAGCCATCTTTTCCCCCAAAGCAGCTGCCCCATCATCATTGAGGTGCAGCCCATCCCTGGCAAAGAGCCTGTAGCCGATTGAGAAATCAGCCCAGTTCTCGAGAAACTCAAAGCCCTCCTCCCAGCACCAATCTCTCTGCCACACATTAATCTCCCTATGCTCCCGCTGCCTTCTTAACGTTGCTTGTGGCACAGGTAATATCTCTGAGAAAATTACCTTGGAAGTCCTCGCCCTCAACTTCTCGCCTAGCTTTTTAAAATCGTTCTTGAAGACTTCCCCCCTCCTCTAACTTTGTCATTAGTACCTATGTGTACCAAGACTGCCGGGTATTTATATGCTACTGTTTATATGCTGCTATTTATATGCACTATTTATATGTGGCTACTATTTATATGCTACTATTTATATGCACTATTTATATGTGGCTACTATTTATATGCACTATTTATATGTGGCTACTATTTATATGCACTATTTATATGTGTCTACTATTTATATGCACTATTTATATGTGTCTACTATTTATATGCTACTATTTATATGCACTATTTATATGTGGCTACTATTTATATGCACTATTTATATGTGGCTACTATTTATATGCTACTATTTATATGCAGCAAACTGGAGCCTACATCACTCTAGGGCCAACACAGACTTGAATAAATAATACTGCAAAGTCCATATTTTATTGCCAAAAGCTCATTAACTGTACTTTTCTATAATTACCGCCTGCCTCAAGTAGGTGTTAATTTTCGCATAGTCTAATGCGATATTTAGCGCGTCTAAGTGTTTGTGAATCATGCGTTCGAATTCTTTTTTGCACGCTAATTAACGCATGTGTTAACATTACCACATGCGGTTGCGCGCAAATTAACGCATGCGATAATACTGTAGTGAATTGTGTGCTAATTGTCGCATCTTTTTTAACGCAAAAAAGTGTGCGATAAAAATTAACGCACTTTAGTGAATCAACCCTATTGGCTTTTGCCTGACTGCTTCATGGCAAGCACCTCCCCAAGCAATTACAGGGGAAGGCAATGGGGGCAATTTTTGGAGTTTTGGCCCCCTGAGGGAGCAACTTTGGGAGCTTTGGTCCCACTCTTCAAGCTACTGTAAATCATGGGTGCAAAAGCAGCCTTAATTGCCCCTTTTATGATTGGCCTATATGCCCCTTGCCCCAGTGTCTTGCCCCAGGCCTGGTGGGAGGTCAATAGAACTGGAAGCGCAGATTGAGATCTATGCAGAACTAATTTTTCTTAATTGTATTAAATACAGGACCAGGTCCCATTGCCCAGGGCCCACCATCAAAACCTTTTAAGTACTATCACTTTTGACTGAAAAATCATCTATAAATGACAGACCCCTCATTTTAGTCAGCTGGAGAATCTCAAACTCAACCACCTTCAGGTTTGTAGAATAAAATGTTATTTGGGTATTCTTTAAAATGAATGTCTGGTATCTGTGATTATGGTTTATCTGTTCGTATTGGTTGAGGGCGGCACACCCGGACCCCATGGCTACATCAGGAAGCCCACACTATTGCTTTATTTCATGCCTTAAATATTTTCAAGTTTTCTTTCTTGAGGGTAAGTCCTTTAACAAATATCCTGTGATAGCTGTGGGGCCCACCATTCCACCCATTCCATTGGGCCCCAGGCAGCCTGCAGACCCCGGCTCCTGCAGTCTGAGGGATGGAGTGGAAAGGAATGCCTACTGAGTGTCTACTGAGAAGCTTATGGTGCTCTTGTGTATGAAACCATATTTTGGATGGAAGGGGAGGCTCCGCAGGTGGAATTGCGGCAGATGTAGGATTGGGAAAGTCTTACCTTCTGCTGGTTGTTAAAGTACCCCAGACTGAGCTGCACCTGTACTCACTGTGGGTGCTGCCTGCACTGATGTCAGTTCTGAGGGTAGTCTGCAAAAACCAAACATAATAACTTTAACCTCAAACCACATATTTGTACCTTATAAAGTGATATCCCTGTAGAAACCCTATAACACTTAGGTACACATTAATCACACGGGGCAGTTAAGTGAAATAAAAATATCGACTAAGCGTGGTTGTTCCTTTTCCTTCAACTTTCTGTGGGACAAAAAGCCATTTATGCAATCTCAGTTCTTGGCTTTAAAAGGGGATTCAATGGTGTTCTATTAGCAGAATGATGAAGATTCACTTCGGATTGGTTTTTATGGCATCTCAGCAGGTTTGAGCTGTGCAGGATTTATATGGCTTTTTTATGTTTTACCCTAATTTCAAAGTCTCAGAATTGCAGTGGATTTTAATCAGCCCCTTTCTCTGTCCATAAAAAATAGTGAGAATTAAAGAAATCTATTCATTTGAAATAACAGCATACAAAGAAGAAAGCAAGAGGAGGATGGTTTATATACTGCACCTGGGTATCTGTCGATGTTCTTCAGGAGTATGGCCCTATTGATCTCCTCTTGTTATTTATAGAGGTACTCCAGGTAGACTTTGGCATCATTCCTGTTCTTCCGGAACTCAGCCTTCCAAGTCAGCCACCACCATTTGGTGATTGTCAGGCAGTCTCTGGCCATCCAGTAATCATACAGGGCCCTCCTGATCTCAGCAGTGATGTACTGCCTAATGCAGTCCAAGTAAGGGCTCACCCGGGGATCCTCAAAATCGGTGATTTCAAAGATCCCCTCCTCCCTGTAGATCCACCTTGAGGCCTAGAGAAATGCAGGAAACAAGACAACATTTAGGTTTCCAGCAGTTTGTATTTAATCCCCAGCAATAATAATGAGAGTGAGCAGCCGCTTTAGAGAGGACAGAGAATAAAACAAGCTGTGAACGGCCTTACCTGGCTGTAGCCTTTCATAAAGTCATACTTCCTGCTGGGACACAAGCCCATCTCTGATGCCCCTGTAATATAAAAGAGAGATTTGGAAAGGTTAGGGTTAATCTGGATATGTAAATAAGAAACTAAAGACCCAAATACATATAATAATAATTAATAATTACAGTAAAATAAGCCTACGGCCATGAAATTAGCTCTTAGTAAAAGATGCCCCCGAGAATGAGAATGAGAATTGTCCCATTGCCCTCTTGGAGGGAAGAAGGAATTTTATCTGCCTCTGAGGCAGGGTTTCCCACCTCCCTGTGGATCAGCTAGCAGTTAGGCAGGGATCATTTGGAGAAAAGGTTGGACTGAATGGACATGTCTCTTTTGTCAGCCTCACCTACTATGTAATACATATTACAGAGAGAAAATGCAGGATCCTTACCTTCCTCCAGATGATCAGGAATGGGGTGGGCAAGTTCTTCTTCCTCTTCTCTAGATGTTACTCGCTGCTGTCTCGCTCTTCTGTCTTCTGTGTTGTCTTCTTCTCTCTTCTCTTTCTTCTTCTGTATCACTCGGAATCACTCTGGGAATCGTTGTAAATCTCTAGAATCGCTCAGAATATTTCACTTCATGGGGAGACAGAGAGAAGAAATATTGAGCTCTCATGAGTCAGCTTATCTGCCATTTATAGCAGTATATACTAGGGTTCCCTTTCTGTATCCCTCCCAATTGTGCTGCGATACTGAATGGGTTTGCTGCTCTATAAATAACCAGTAAATCAGTAGCAGGTTTAATATAAGGAAGAAGCTGATTGGAAGAGATATAAAGGGTTTGATCAAGGGCACCAGATTCCTCAGGCCTATTAATACAGGGATCCTCACCATATTCCCATAGATTCCCCAAATATTTAGGTAAACCTATACATATTGGATATCAAACTGTTCAGTGGACCCCTGGCGTTCAAATTTAGGGTGTTTTATCTTGGTACCTAACACTATGTGGGAGATAAGATGCTGCAAAGTGAAAGCTTTGAGGGGATTTTTGGAAATGTCATCAAAATTGCTAACTGTGCGGCTTGGTACTTTGGAGTAGAAATACACAGGTACCCATTTTAGATTCAGGGGAATGTGTACTTTCCAAAAATATATGACTTTCTGGGGTGAGTGTACTTTTACTAGCTTTATCCAATATATAATGATGTAAATGTGTTGATTTTGCTGGAGCTGAAATATGGGGGTATGTTCACATTGGGGCCCCTACATGCCCCATACTTAGGTACACATACATATTGGGCATCAAACTGTTCAGTGGACCCCTGGCGTTCATATTTAGGGTGTTATATTTGGTTACTTTATGACCTGTAGGAGATAAGATACTATAGACTGGAAGCTTTGAAGCGATTTTGATAGTTAGAGTAGACAGACAGTTGTGCCTATTTTGGATTCCCCAGAATCTGTTCTTTCCAAAAATGTACAATTTTCTGGGATAAACCTTCTGTTAGTGGAATTTTTGTCCTTGAAATCTAAAGTATGCAGCTTTCTGGAGCAGTGCTTTGGAAATTTGGTAGGGTACTGCTGGGAGTTTTTGACCTATACAAGTGAGAAATCTCCATAAAACTATATATATATGGTATTGGCACGTTCAGGAGACCATATTTTGAAAGCTTAGGTTGTCCTGAAAAAAACGATATATTGTTTTCCTGAGTAAACTAAAAGAAAGGCCCCTAAAGTGAAACAGTGCAAAATGTTAAAAAACTGTCTGGCAATACAAGTTCCGCTTTGACCAAAACGGCTGGCAGTAAATGGGTTAAAACAATCCGAAGTTTTGGTCCCCGATAGGACCTTTCTCAAGGATAAAACAACAGTGTTCATCCCAACTGTAAATACATTCTCAAAACTAACAAAGTGAAAATGTGCCCAATCCCCATCGACAATCCATTATACAATTATCCAATGTTCTTTGTAGTTCATACGGGCCAATCTCTGGCCATTAGCAGTGCATATGTGATTATACAATGTATAAGTTATATAAGTTATCACATCATAAAAACAAAGTTTTGTGTAATAAACAATGTGCATAATATAATCAAATCATTACTGTATACTATAAATACTTATAAGTATTTATAGTATAAAATTTCAGGTTATAAAAGTGTAATATTCTACCTCACCACAAGGTGTCATGTAAGCTCTTATAGTGTCCTTGTAAAAGTCCATAAAAAATCCTGTAGAGAAAAATTGTACGATTTGTGACTCCTCCTCAACAATATCAACATATTTAAACGCATTTTTCATATAAATATGACACTATTCAGAAATCTTGGAAGGACTTACAAAATATCCCATATAAAGATTCCCATAGGTACATCATCTGTAATCTGAAGCTCATATTATACCATGTTTAAACTAAAAAACAACTTAAATTTAACCGTCCATTTATACCTCGTGGGTTTACAGAATTTAACTTGTGTATCCAAAAGGCTTCCCTTCTCAGAAGCTTCTTACCACTGTCACCACCCCTTGGATGCATCTCTACTTGTTCTATGGGCATACAGCAGAATGATGAGGCATCGTGCTTTGCTTCAGCCCAATGCTTAGCCACTGGCTGTTGTGCAATATCTTGTTTATATTCCTCACTTTTTTTATCCCGTTCCGGATCTAAAGCTGCCCCAATACTTGCTCGATGCATACCTATCCTCAGTTTTAGCTGTCTCACAGTTTTGCCACAATAAAGTAGTCCACACGGACACTTTATAATAGAATATCTTTATTGTCATTGTCACGTAAACAACGAAATTTACAGAAGCAAAGGACAACTCAAAGCGAAAGCATTTAGCATTTAGCCACAATACCGGCAATACTTCAGTATTTCATATTTAGGGCCATAATTGCTTTTGAATAGAAGCTATTTCTCAGCCTATTTGTTCTAGCTTTCAAAACTCTATATCTCTTCCCCGATGGCAAAAGCTGGAAGAGATAGTGGCCAGGATGAGTTGAATCATGTATAATGTCCATAGGTTTTTTCCGACAGCAAGAGCTGTAAATGTGTTTCAGGGTGGGAAGCAAACAATCAATTATTTCCTCTGCTGACCTAACAACTGCTGCGCTTTCTTTAACAGCCCCTTGATGTTTGCACTCCAAGTCAGATCGTCCTCCAACTCCATTCCCAGGAATTTAAACACCAAAACCCTCTCCACATTCGTTCCATCTATAATGAGTGGCTCAATGTCGGTCTTATTTTTCCTAAAATCGACAACCAGTTCCTTGGTTTTCGCAATATTTAGGAGCAAGTTGTTGGCTCTGCACCACTTCGATAGCCGCTCAACCTCGTCCCTGTATTCCATCTCACTCTCTTTTCCCGAGATAAGTCCGATCACCGTAGTATCATCTGCGAACTTAATGATTTTATTTCCAGAGTAAGAAGGAACACAATCATATGTGTACAGAGTATACAATAGCGGACTCAAAACACAACCCTGAGGTGACCCAGTATTTAAAGTAAGAGCAGTCGAGATATGTGAACCCAGTCTAACCCTCTGAGAGCGACCAGACAAAAAGTCCAAAATCCAACTACAGGTGGAAGTCCCAAAACTGCCAATTTAGACACTAATCATTGTGGAAGTATGGTATTAAACGCCAAACTAAAATCTACAAAAAGCAATCTTGCATAACCCCCCCGCTGCTCCAAATGGGTCAAGGTAACATGAAGGGCTGTAGCCACAGCATCCTCAGTAGATCTCTTTGCCTTATAAGCAAATTGGAATGGATCCAAATCTGCTGGCAGACACGCAATGATATGATTCTGCATCAGTTTCTCAAAACATTTCATGATGGCTGATGTGAGTGCCACTGGATGAAAATCATTCAGGCTCTTAGTAGCAGATTTTTTTGGCAACGGAACAATGATGGAAGACTTAAGACAAGATGGAACAGAGGCCTGAGAAAGGGACTGATTAAAAATCTTAGTAAGGACTCCAGCCAGTTGATCTGCACAGTCCTTCAACACCCACCCAGCCACGCCATCAGGTCCTGCAGCCTTCCTTGGGTTCACCTTCCTCAGCACCCGCCTCACATCTGTCTCCCCCACCTTAAACATGTCTTCATTTTTACAAGTTGACTGCCATAGTCCTGTTGTTGGTGTCACCTCAAACCGAGCGAAAAAGATGTTCAACTCTTCTGCTAAAGAAGCATCCCCCTCACTGATCCTAGTGTTGCTTGATTTATAACTAGTGAGGTGCTGAACACCCCTCCACACTTGCCTGGTATTATTACTCCTCAAATGCTCCTCTATCTTCTTTCTCTAGGCTACCTTTGCCTCCTCGATGCCTCTCTTCAGGTTGGCTCTAGACGCACTACCATGGCAGTCTCGCATGTAATGCGTTGCCTAATCTTATACTTCTTTCCGGTATGCGGATGTGTGAAGTGGGTACCCAAAATGAGAGCGTTGCACATTACACACCCTGTGCATTTATACAATCCAGGGCGCAGACTCAGGAAATGTGTCTGGCATTGTTTTCGTATATTTATCCCTTGGGTCAGTAGGGCTCAATATATCTTTCAAGTTTCTTGCCCTTGAATAGCTGAACTTCGGTCTCTTACATATACTGGACTTTAACTGCTCGTCAGTATAAATTAAATCCCAATATTTTAAAATAGTATTTTTAATTTGCTTACTGTTGGGATTAAATTGGTTTACATAGTAGACCTCATTTTTACTCTCTCTCTGATCCCTATTTGTTTTATTGTGCTGTATTAATACTTGCTCACAATCCACCTCCATCGCCCACTTCATGACCTCATTCACAAGTAGTTTAGGGTATCCTCTGTTAATAAATTTATTTTTCATTATTTCTAAATCCCGCTTCCTATTGGATAACTCGCTATCTATGTGGACCACACGTAGCATCTGTGACTTTGGTAGGGAATTAAGAAGATATCTGGGGCGGTGACTCTTGTAGTGTAGCAATGTGTTTCTATCAGTAGGTTTAGAGTAAATGCAAGTTTGTAATCCCTGTGTGCTCTTATACACCGTAACATCTAGAAAGTTGATACTCTCACTGTCATATTGTATCTGCAATCTAACAGGGCTATCCAACTGATTCAAACCTTCCACAAACTGTACAAGCAATTCTACCGGGCCATCCCATATGAAAAACATATCGTCTATATAGCGCCTACAAAAGGCGCCATACTTTCTGAACAGCTCATTACCATATATATTGGAACATTCATACTCCCACATGTATGCATTCGCATATGAAGGTGCCACTCGTGACCCCATAGTGGTGCCAGTGCGCTGTATATAAAATTGGTTCTCAAATTTGAAATAATTTTTATAGAGTATGAATTCCAATAGAGCCAATGTGAACTCAATGGGAGGGCCCTTGTAGTTTGCATTTTCAGTAATCATGTTTTTAACAGCTGATAAACCTGCTCCATGAGGTATACATGTGTATAAGCTTTGCACATCCATGGTTACCAATATTACATCACTTAAAGGTACAGTAACACTTTTAATAAGTTTTATTAATAAAATCATTTCTATCTTTTACATAACTATTAATCGCTTTAACACAAGGCTGTAGCAAAAAGTCAACAAATTGTGCAATTCTTTCATTGAGGGACCCCCTAGATGATATAATCGGTCTTCCAGGCGGTTTTAATAAATTTTTATGTACCTTCGGTAGGGTGTATATCACTGGTATCATAGGATGTGCTGGCGCCAAATACTGTAGCATATTATCAGTAATCCAGCCATGCATTTTTGCCATATGTAACAAATTAACTATCTCGTCCTTAAACTTACTGGTGGGATTAAATGTCAATTTACCATAATTATGTGTATTAGATAGTTGTGACAATAATTCATTTCTATAATAACAATAGTCCATCACTACTACCCCACCACCTTCATCAGCATTCTGTACAATAATATCCCTTTTCTGCTTCAAAGTCTTGATTGCCTCCTTTTCCATCACTTTCAAATTGCCACCCCATTTAGTTTTTGCCATATACATCCTCACCATGTCATTGTTAATAAGTCCGTGAAAGGGATGCATTACTACTTACTGGGTCAAAGTCACTTTTATTTTTAAAAGTCTGTTCTAGTTCATTCTTACAATGCGTAACCTCTGTCCCAGAATTATTTGATCCCTCTCCTATCCCATAATGTTCCTTTAGGAGGATTTGCCGTGTAAGCTTATAATTGTTAATAACAGTAGAAAACTTGGAATTACTTACCATCGGCACAAATCCTAAACCTTTCCTGGATTGTCGCTGCTCCTGATGCCTGCTCCTAAAAAAGGGGAACCTGTCTGGGCTGTTGCTTGCGAAGCGCTCACCTCCGGCTCACTGTGTGTGCACTGGGGGCATTAGGAGGGGAAGGACAATTGTCCTTTTTCAACCCAAATTAACCATGTAACTGATGATTGGTTGTATAACGCAGTCATTCCCGTGCCAGGGTTGGTGTTATCTGGTGACTTATATGTGGGGCAAATTGTAGGTTTTGCTCAGTATCGCTGGGTACAGCCCAGGCTGAATATCCGGTTGCTGTTTAATTGCACCAGTGCAGGGTTATTAGGCCATAATAAAATTAAACGTTCACTTCCCATTAAAATGAAGTAGAAGCCTCAGTGTTTATAGATGTGATTTCCATTTAGTCTCTTTCCGTATAAATGTGGAGTAAAATACACAGGGCATTGTATTTATTTACCATATTTTTCGGACCATAAGACGCACTTTTTTTCCCCCAGAAGTTGGGGGAAAAAGTCCCTGCCTCTTATGGTCCGAATATACTTTAAAAAAATGTTTTTACTTGCCCGTGCGGTCTCCGTGCAGGACCCTCCTCTATTCACCGGCGCTTAGCTGTGGCGCTGTGCGCATGCACAATGACGCGCATGCCCATACGCATGCGTGTCATTGTGCATGCGCACAGCGCCACAGCTAAGCGCCGGTGAATAGAGGAGGGCCCTGCACGGAGACCACATGGGCAAGTAAAAACATTTTCTTAAAGTATATCTGTAGGCTATATGCTGGTACAGATGGGGGCAATATGTTGGGTGCTGCTGGTACAGGTTTGCTTTTAATGCACATAAAATATTTTAGGACAGTATTTGTTTCAGAATATTTTTTTCTTCATTTCCCTTCTCTAAAAACTGGTGCGTCTTATGGTCCGAAAAATACGGTATATGTCTGTGTATTTGATTAAGAAGGGACTGCCATGCTTGTACATGTGAGGATGCCGTTTTAGACTTTATCCATAGACCCTTATGAAACAGCGACTTCTATCTTATAAACCTATTATTTCAAATTTAGATTTGCTAAGCAATATCTTTCTCTCTGAACTGTCAGTATAACTATTGTTTCTCAGCCATTAAACTCACACACAGCCCTTACTGAAATGGATTAGTCAGAATGGATTAGTCAATATAATGCCCCTTTAATTACAACTTTCAATCTAAAAAGCTATTAACATCAACAGGGCCAATCCAGGGCTGCGTGCCTGAGGCAGCCATTTTTATGCCACCCCCAGCCCCACCCCAGGCTTAACTTTTAAGCATCAGAGGGTGTACGAAGAGGGGCACAATGCACTCTCAGCACTGGGGCTTTTTGCCACCCACAGTAATAAGCAATGGCTTGTCCACTCAGGTTGGGTTTATTGTGTGTGCAATGAGCCATTTTCTCTATAGAAACCAATGAAAGGTTTGTAGCCAGCTACAAGTAGCGGCTACTTATCCCCCCACCTCATGAGACATGATCAATAGATATAGTTCCCCCTCACCCCCTGACCAGACCAGGCTGCCAAAAGCTTTCCAGCAAGGAGAGCTGTGTCGGTGCAACCATGACAGCAGGGAACAACAATCACACCCCACAAATGCCTCTCACACCTACAGGAACCTGAATAGGAGCACAACAATAAACACTTGTGTTCCAGGATGCAGGTGGGGGTGGAATGTAGGTTCCCAGCAGAGCCGACGCCGGGAGTAATGGGTGCTACAGGCTGGTGGGTGCATTCCTGATCAGGGGGAGCAACTCTTTATACAGGTATTTATAGCACCCCTATAATAATATCTAGAGCCAAGGCTTCTGGGTGTGTTGTACTGGGAATAAGGTACCTCCTATTGTAATATATACCAGTTTTGTGGGTATATTCTACTTACCTGCCACCTAAGTGTATGTCAAATGCCCAACCAATGGAAAATACATTAAACAATAACAGTAGATTTTACATTGTACTGAAACACTACCTGCAAAGTGCAACTTTCAGACACATCATCTACCCAGAATGCAGCAATTTTACCCAGAATACCTGTGCTTACTAGGTAATCACTCGCAATGAGATTTGCCAATATGGGTGCAGATTCTCACCCCCTGTCTCATTTACTTGGTGCAAGTCAGTTGCGTCCATATATGCCACCTGCTAGGCAAACCCTAAAATAATAGCTAACTGGGCACATTGGCATTGGGTTGGTAGCAGCATATCTGGGTGTGTCATTCGTGTGTGTGTGTTTATTCTGGTGATTTGCTCTTTTTGCTGTAAATTAGCCCTAAGCAAATTGAATACCAGTGACATTATTGTACATTATGTGCATTACCACTGGAATTTTGCGGTGAAAATATTCTAATGCGCAATGTGATTTGTGTCTGAGTTTGCACCTGCTTCATAAATGATCACCAGAGCGTCATGATATTCTCTTCTAGGTAGTTGGGAGTGTACAAGCACTGCACAGTGCATTAACTTATAACAAGGTTACAGATACAGTATATAGAAGCATTGGGGGTAACAGTCACCCTGCTATAGTTTCAAGGGTACCCAGGGCACAAATAAGCACTCACCCCACATCTCCCCCTAACTGGACTTCAGGCTGGGCCCCCTTAGCTCATAACAAGGTTACAGATATATAGAAACATTGGGGTAACAGTCACCCTGTTATAGTTCCATGGGAACCCAGGGCACAAATAAGCACTCACCCCAAATCTCCCCCTAACTGGCTTCAGGCTGGGCCCCCTTAGCTCATAACAAGGTCAGAGACATAGTGAATAAGGCCCATTATTTTCAGCCATAATGACAGCGTTACTATACTCTGTTTCAGGAGAAGGTTGCTGGGTATGATGCAGCCTATGTGGTGTGAAAGAATCACATATAGGGAGGAAGAATTAGAGAAAGAAATATCTGTTGATAGAAGTCTCTGGAAGAAACATGAAAAGTTTGGATGGATTCTACAATGAACTTCGTCAAAAATATCCCAATACTTTTAATATGGCGCCGGACCTTGGAAAGGAGAACAGGGAGATCCACAAACTGCCACAGCTGGAAGGTACAAAGCTTCTTCAGAGACTTAACTTTCCAAATAGCATTTCTCTACAAAGGGTGCCTCCGGACAGCCTTGTCTGCAAAGTCCAGATTCTCAAAAACCAACACGGGCAAACTAAGAAATCTGAGATGCCCCAGCACATGGTCATTATCCAGGACAAAGCCATACCTATGCCAACGTTGGCAAAATGGGATTATTCAGCTCCTGAGAATGGAATTGCCTTCCGCCTGCCCAGTCTAAGGGCTCAGGTGGAACAGAACCAAGCAGAACTAAGAAGCAGACTTAATACCCTAAAGGAAGGAGATGACATGAAGTCTAGCCGATATGGCAGTGCCACAGCTGGGGGAACTAGCAAAGTCAAGAGCACTCAAAACCATTCCTATAGTAGTGAGAGTCTCTCCAACACAGGCCTTTCTTTTATAAAGCCCGATGCACTGGGTACCATCATGAAAGAATTGCTGCCGAGCAAACCAGGGAGGTTAACCAACGAGGTGTCACTAAACAGTAGGGGACAACAGCAGATAAATGGTTCATGGATTTAATCAACTTTTCAGTCTTATTGTCACTGTCCCCGTTCCTAACAATACTATTTACAATAAGTCTGCCATTTTATTTTCCTTAGATAGAATTTCTGGCCATGGTACTAAAGTTACATCGTGCCAAGTATATATGAAGGGTGTGCAGAGAGTGGAGGCCCATAGAGATCCGGCCTTCCATCCCATACCATGTGGTTAGGGAATGTGGCCAGGTGCAGAACCTTGTACTTACATCTTTCCTTTGTTAGGCAGTAAAGTCAGGGCTGCTCTGTGCCCATCAGCACTGCTTTTCGCACCATCGCCTGATTTCCAGTTCAGCACTAGGTTCAGAGCACAGCCAGGCCCCAGATACAAATGCTTTTAGTGATTGGGCACTCTGAGGCACTTTCATTTATAGTCCATCCTGCAAAAGAAAGGCTTTACCTAGGTTCCCTTTCCATTCCCCCCTCCAGATTCTCTCTATTTACCCAACGGCTTTTCAATTCTCCTTTACTTTGTAGATCCAAGTGGATGTGTCTTCGACAGTGACTCAGGGGTCTCTGCTTGTTCTCCAGTAAAAGTATTCAGGTAAAGCATGGGAGGGTCTGTGTAAACCTAGTGGAAGTGGGAGAGGTCCACATCCCCACACTGATGCTGTCCTCACCTACTCTGCCAAGAGTTGGATGGTAATATAGGCTTGGGTTCCAGAGGATATATCAAGAGATTAGCAGGAAGGAGTTGGAAATGCATAGAGATCAAGAAGAAGGGAAAGGAGTTGTACAGAGGGCTGAGGGCACAGTGCCATAGATATGGCAAATGATGTTGAGCTAAACCAAGTTTCAGAAAGATATTGAATATTGAAGATATTGATTGATTGTCACAAACCAGCACACTTATCTTCTATATTTAATGGCAATCCCATTGGTGTGAGTCAATACCTTCCTAAAAGATTGGCTTTGCATTAGTAATATACAGTTTAAGCCGCAAATGATGCCCCCACTGCTATGAATAAATAAAGTCACAAGCAGATGAATAAGGTGGCCCATGCCAATATGTTATGCAGTTATAAGAAACTAAGGCACTTCCCTCTAATATGGTAATTAGCAGAAATACACAAGGTTATTCATGAACCCTAATTCATTTCTCTCCTGCCATTTGTTAGACCAAAACTGAGGAGCCCACAAACACCTCCTGCTCCAAGTGATATTAAAAGGAAGTTTATGGTCAAATTCCAGGCTGCACACGGCCCAGTGAAAGCCAATCACACGGTTGTTGCTGGACGGCAGTAAGTCTTTTTATTTCCATATTTATGTGTATGGGGTTAGTGCATCTACTGGCAGTCGAGCCATTGAGTATTCCATGTTTATAGTGGGCCAGGGTGGCAGTAGATTCAGGGTTCCCCCCATCTGTTGAAGCAGTTGTGCATCAGAAGATTCATGAGAGAGATACATAGAGAATACAGACAACGATAGGGATAGACACCAGTAGATAGGGAGGAGATAGACAATAATGTTTTACTCCAAGCTCTTATTTTGCTTTTTAAATCTGGGCAAATCCCAATATCTTATAACCATTCAGTCACCCCAGTCACCCTATCTGGTGCCCCCCACCATCCTGCACATTGAGAATCCAGAGATCGAGGGCCTATTACTTAATGAATTGGTTGCCAACCAAGGTAAAGAAATAACCTATAAAACATTCCAATTAATTAAGGTATTTTTATGTTGGGTGTCACAGGGTCCAACCCAAGAAGCTATTAGAAAGGTCTGATTTGAGCGAGTCCATAAAGAGCAGCTCCATCAACTTCAGAGACAAGACAAAACCTCATCGGCCACCAACAGGACGAATTAGATTTGAGGATGAATCTGAGCAAGAAGCAGAGTCTCGCTATCAAGAAAGATTCTTTCTGAAGATGAAGGAAGCAGAAAAGGTTGATATTAAGAGCTTATCAAGTACCTCAACCCTCTCTATGGAGAGTAATAGAATGTCAAGGAATAGTTTATCAGATCTCTCAGCACAGTCAATGGACATTATCAGAAGATCTCACACTAGTCCCATGCCTCCATCAGAATTACAGAGGGACAGACCATCCACTGGCCACCTTTATAGACGCCAACCATTCCCACCAAGTGTAGCTAAGAAAGTCTTAATCGATATCCCCAGAAGTGGGCAACTGCATAGGCACAGTCTGTATAATGAGAAATCTCAGGGAGAGAAGCCTAATATCCAGGTTCTTTCAAAAACTAGTAAGGAACTGTCTTCTCAACATGGCGCCAGTAGGACTTTTGCTACCAACAATATGGCGTTTAAGCCTAAAGAACTTTGTGAAAAGAAAGAAGGAGCTAAAGTGGAGCAAGGTAACGAACCACTGGGGGCACAAGATGGAGCAGCTGCAGAAGGTAAATACTAAGCTTCATTATGTGTTGTGCCAAACCACGTCTGGACATATTTCTCGATTCGCCTCCTACCATTTGTCTTTCCCAAGGTGTGGACATATCCTATCACAGTACAATTAAAAAGAGCCTGCACGTTACAAAGAAGGTTGGTGGCCAATCAGAGAAAAGCGAGCTGCTGAATATAGACATCCAGTTTGTGAGTGAGCTAGAAACCAACCAATCGCTACAGCTTCTACCAAGAAGTCATGGGTAAGGTACTGAAAGGAGCCGAGTATTGTTTTATTAATGTGAAAAAGGAACCAAAAACCCATGTTTTGGATTGGTGTATATCTTTGGGCGTATAGTTTGTCCTGCTTCTCCACCTGCTCTCCTGCCTTCTCCAGTCTGTTGTGCTTCTCTGTCTGCTTTGTCCTAATTCAGTCTTCCTACTTCTTTGCCGGCTCCAGTCTGTCTTACTTCTCTGGCTGCTCCAATCTGTCCTACTTCTCTGCCTTCTCCAGTCTGTCCTACTTCTCTGGCTCCTCCAGTCTGTCCTACTTCTCTGCCTGATCCTGTCTTTTTTACTTCTCTGCTTGATCCTGTCTTTTCTACTTCTCTGCTTGATCCTGTCTTTTCTACTTCTCTGCCTGATCCTGTCTTTTCTACTACTCTGCCTGCTCCAGTCTTTCCTACTTCTCTGACTGATCCAGTCTTTATTACTTCTCTGCCTGCTCCAATCTGTCCTACTTCTTTGCCTTCTCCAGTCTGTCCTACTTCTCTGGCTCCTCCAGTCTGTCCTACTTCTCTGCCTGATTCTGTCTTTTGTGCTTCTCTGCCTGCTCCAGTCTTTACTACTTCTCTGCCTGCTCCAATCTGTCCTACTTCTCTGCCTTCTCCAGTCTGTCCTACTTCTCTGCCAGCTACAGTCTGTCCAGTTCTCCGTCTGCTCCAGTCTGTCCTTTGTCTCCACCTTGATGGCAGGTTTGTGTCAGGGGCCTCGGAAGCAGGTTGATGACAGGGGTGGGGGCCCTTCTGTTGGCCCCAGAACCCCCAGTCTGACACTGCTTCAGTCTGTTTTACTTCTCTGCCCACCCTATCCCTCTTCAAGTTCCTTCTTTTCTATATCAAGCTTTAGCATCTTCTTGGGCTCTAGCTAATAAAACAGAGTGTGTCTCTATGAGAGACAAGCAAATGTGTCTTTAGCGCCTGGGGTGGGCTCACGTCTTAGAGCAAAGGGTTTCACAATCTCCCATAAAAGCATCGCTGTCATCCCAGTGCTATGTTCCCTCCTTTGGGATATAAGACAATATCTCAGCAATATTATTTATGATCCTGGGGATTTGGTGGCATCTTCTTCTGTCAACACACTAAGCTTCAGGGGCTTTGCTATCATCACTGTGTCTCGTGCCAGGCAAGAGAAAGTATCGTTGGATAGAAAATCTCCTTCAGGAATTAGCAATACTATTCCGCCCAAAGAGTTTTCACGAGGGGAAGATGCTCTGACGAGTAGCAAGCGCAGTAAGAAGACAGAGGAGCCCCCCTCTGCTGGGCCACCAGCGAATCGCATATTAAAGGTAATAGTGCTCAAAAAGAGGAGGTGTAATGCTAGCCATAAGCTTTCTTATCCTATTATTATTATTATTATTAACATTTATTTATAAAGCGCCAACATATTCCGCAGCGCTGTACAATAAGTGGGTTTCATACATTGGACATACAGAGTAACCTATAAAGCAATCAATAACCGATACAAGAGGTGAAGAGGGCCCTGCCCAAAAGAGCTTACAATCTACAAGGAGAAAGGGTTGAGACACAAGGTGTGGGAATGGGCATGACCAGAGTTGTGAGAGGTGTGGCACAGGGTATTGCTAAACTAAATTAGGGTAAGCTTCTCTAAATAAATGTGTTTTTAGAGATCTCTTGAAGGCAGAGAGATTGGGCTAGCCTAAATTCTAGGTTTTATTCTTCATTGACTTTCTCGAGGGAAACTTAGCTGCCAAGGCAACACTGTTCGTCAATGGACGTGGCCTATTCATGCAAGTGTTTTTATAAAATTGGGGCTCCATTTTACTGCCTTCCCGCCAAAGGGTTTTGAGTAATTAGGCCACTGCCCACCCAAGCCCCCGCTGGTGGGCCTCAAGTAGAATTTGGTATGACTGGACAGAGTCAAAATGGACCACAAAATGGAGTACAAAACGGCCCAAACAGTCTAAGAAAGAGGCCAACAGTTATATATTTATATTTAACTGTAAGTTTGCCAATGGAAAGCATTGGTTTTGGCAGCTTCCCTATCCAAAAATACCACCCACCTACCCTGAACTGCTGGTAGAACAGTAAAATAGGGGTTGTGATAATGGTTCATGGTTATTTGAATTGAATATGAATAATCTTCTGTCAAAAAAAAAAGATTTTTATTGCAAATAGATGTCTGTCTCCTTAAGGCACCCCTTCTACCCATGAGGATGATGCATACATTCCTGAAGAAAGGCCGTGCCAAAAATTACATGGTTCCTGTACCGCCTTCTCCTCGCCAGACACACAGGTGAGATCTCCGCTCAGTACTTTCTCTCTCTGCACTGCTCCATTATCTGAAATCAGTGGTATAAGAACAAATAGGCCAGTCCCAGATGCTGCTGGGAGGTGTGCAGGAATATAAAGGACCAGTGCAATCAGGGGTTCCTTGGGCCATTTCCCTGCCTTCCCCTTAACTGTTCTCCTTCTTGGACCCGTGTCACTGAACTTTAGAGGGGGCAGCTTGGGCAGGGGAGCAGGCTCAAAGCCGCAAACTAGAGGAGGTAAAAGGGCAGGGACCTACTGGGTTTTTTCCCGGTGCCCCACCAACCCAGTCCGACTCTGGCCATGTTTAAAAAAAAAAAACAAAAAAAAATGGATAGGACCTAAATGCTTTGAATGACTCTTTTCTCTCATATACCAACAGGTAATTAGCAACGAATGCCCTTTAGCACTAACTGGGAAGAATAACTGTGAGACTGGATTTAAGAGACCCTTTACTAAAAACAAAACATAGCGAGGAGGTTTGTGCTATAGTTTGCCAATATCACCCAGACTGGGGAGGGACTTACCCAAGATGAACATGGATCTCATGTATGTGTGAACCACACCTACCAGCTATATTTTACTGCATTTATATAATATGTACTATTGTGGCTTCTTATATATATTGGGGGTGTAATTCTGTATCATATTAGCATTCAATAAAATGTAAAAAATTGCATTTAAGCCTTGTATAATCATACTTTTTAGTGGGATACAGTCTGTCTCTCCCTGCTCTACTGGCGAGGATGAATAAAAGTTGAGAAGAGGGAAAAATTAATGTTGCTGGCACTGGCAAAACTAAGGGACCCCATGCCCAGATACAATACTGCACCTAGCCCCCCCCCAAGTCTGCCTCCTTTACCTGGGACTCACACTGCGCACACTCTCCTACCTTGGGGCCTCCATGTTGCATGCACAGTGTGTCCTGTGGGAGTGGGCTGGGGCGGGGCATTCATACCCACTGCTCCCCTGGTAGTTATGTGACAGTTATGTGGTTGCTGGACTCCTCAGTGCCTTCTAATGTCCTTATCATTTACAGAAGGGGGTACATTATCCCTTATAACACATGAGTGATACTCAGAGTTCCCTGTATAACTCAGCCTGCAGCCTTGTGCCTTTATATGGTCACAGAACCCCTTAGTACAGTGGTTCTCAACCTTCCTAATGCCGCGACCCTTTAATACATTTCCTCATGTTGTGGTGACCCCCAACATACCTCCCAACATTTTTTAAATTTTTTGACCACGCCCACTTTGTGGCCACGCCCCAATTGCCACACCCCATTTTTAAAATAGTGCCCACGATGGCCCAATAGACAGCACCCCCATACAGTGCCCCCCATACACAGTGCCTCATTTGCCCCCATAAACAGTACCCCACCATAGACAGTGCCCCCAATTGACCATGCCCTCAATTGCCCCACAGACAGTAGCCCCCATACAGTGCCCCCATAGAAAGTACCCTCCATACACAATGCCCCCATACACAGTAGCCCTCCTTACACAGTGCCCCACCATACACAGTACCCCCCCATACACAGAGCCCCCCATACACAGAGCCCCCCAATTGCCCCCATAGAGAGTACCTCCAGCGTCCCGATGGCTGCAGCCCACCGCTCTGGCACCGGCTCTTCTTGCGGCTCCTGCTTCTTATTCGGCTCCTCGTACGGCGGCGACAGGACCTTTTATAAGGTTGCGCCCGCGCGTACGTGTGACGTCACACGTACGCGCGGGTGCAACCTTATAAAAGGAACTGTCGCCGCCGTACGAGGAGCCGCAAGAAGAGACGGTGCCTGAGCGGTGGGCTGCGGTACGGGGACAGTTGGGAGGTATGCTAAGACCATCGGAAATAAGTGTTTTCCGATGGTCTTAGGCAACCCCTGTGAAAGGGTCATTCGCGACCCCCAGGTTGAGAACCGCTGCCTTAGTAGGAGGTACATTATCACTTATAATACATGAGTGATACTCAGAGTTCCCTTAATAACTCAACCTGCAGCCTTGTGCCTTTATATGGTCACAGAATCCCTCAGTGACTTCTTATCATTTACAGTAGGGGGTATATTATCCTTTATAAAACATGAGTGGTTCTTGTGTTTAAGGCCAATATGAAGCTATAGGAAAATATGGAGACAGTAAAGCTGGCCATATACAGCGATATTTGCTCATCTGGCAAACAAGTTGATCTCAGCCTGATTTGGCCACCCACGTGCTGGGCCAAATCGGGCTGATCCAATCATGTAAAGTAGTAAACAAAGAAGAGGGATTCTGCTACAATAAATATGTAACAACATTGCCAAGGGACCTGTGGTGCTAATCTGATATTATATAAATATATATACATTCTACTGCACCTTACTGCCACCTAGTGGCTCTCATTACAGGTCCAATCCATACAAACATATTGCTCAGAAACATTCAGAACAGCAGGTTGCAGCATTAACAGGACAACAATTGCAGCTACAAGCAAGTCCTCAGTCATCAGCAAACAGTAGGACAAGTGAGTGGTCCTGCTAAGGAAAGGGAATTTAGGCAGTGTAAAGGAGGGTTAAGGGCCAAAGGGCAAGACTCCTTACATAGTGAGAGTAGATCCACTGCAACAGTCTAAAGAGCTGCTATAGTATGGTACTCCCATGTTTTGTAATTATCTTTCTTCATGGTCACTTGGACCCTAAGTCCAAGAAGGCAGTTGTGAATATTTGTTTTATGTCTTTGGGATTTCAAAGGTGGCCATTGGGTTATAAACAGGGGATGAGAGGAAGAAGGATAAGCAAAAGAAGGAGATTCCCTGGCTGAAAAGTTCTTTTTTTTCTGGTATATGCTAGTTACTAAAAAGACTAGAACAGTTTCCTTAAGTGTACTCAAATACTGATTTAATGATTAATGTCTAGCCTTCTGGGAACAGAAATGCCTAGTGTAAATGCAATCTGGCCCTAGCATTTGGTAATAAGGATCTGGGAACAGAAATGCCTAGTGTAAATGCTATCTGGCCCTAGCGTTTGGTAATAAGGATCTGGGAACAGAAATGCCTAGTGTAAATGCTATCTGGCCCTAGCGTTTGGCAATAAGGATCTGGGAACAGTGGCTTCGTTGGATTTTACCATTTAAATCACTAAAAGAAAAGAAAAAAGATTAGGGATCTTCAATCAACCCATCAGTAATCCCAAGTACTTCAAAAGTAAAACCTACAATAGAGTTGCTCTTAGGTAGAATGCAAAGATCTTTCCCTAGCCTGCCAGTCAGAAATCTTATAATTTCCTCTTGGTGTAGTTCCCAAAGAAAAGGTGGGAAAATATAACCTCAATCTTACATAGGAGGAATTGGGTAGCGTGTCATTTCAGTCATTTGACATGGCAGCTTTTGCCTTTTGCTCCTACATCCAAGCATTTTTTCTACCGTATAGGTTGTAAATTCAATGGAGGTTGCTAGATTGACAAATGTTTACTGATGGGATGTTCTATCTCGTGTTCATATTTTGAGAAAATCAGTTCACCTATACATTATTGTCTGGAGCAGAAAGCTAAAAGAGCATGCAGGGCCCATTATTTGGATTATTTCATGTTAGCTGGCCCTTAGCTACTCAGCAGCATTCTCTATGAGTTACTGCAGGAGTCACAGGAGTCAGGGTGGGCCCATGGCAGAGGATAAGTCAGTACAACCCACTCCCATGTTAACATGTAGCAATACAGATAGAGTATTGCTGTGTAGTAGGTCTGTGTAGGTTAACAGAGGGAAAAAGTGTAAAGTTAATGGGAGATTAAATTAAAAATAAATAAATAAAAAGGGCTAATCTTATGGAAGTTCAGCAAGGTTTTGAAACTTTACCTACAATGTGATAGAGGGGGCTTTTTATCGCAGGTTTGAGAAACTGTTGGCTGGGGGATTTGCTCCACACCATGGAATTAACTTTAATTACCAAGTGTTGGAGGATCTCAGAGTATGGGAGCTTTTTTCTGAGCTCAATTAATGGGGTTGGAACCTGGCAAGAGAGCTCACTCTCTAACCAAAAATCACACCTGTTCACAGACATAGCTGGAACAAATGGGTTTTGGGCCCATTTTAATGGTCAGTGGTGTTTTTTAAAACATAGCAGAAAAACTAGCATTGAGCTTTTCCTAGTAGTAGTGGTGGTAGAGATATGGGTCACAGGGGGTAGCATTTATTGTCAGATAAGTCAACAACTTGTTAGCCAGCTTCTAGCTGGGTATACTGATGTTAATGCATCTAGTCCTCAGGTGCTTCAAGACAGCATTTACTTTAGAGTGAAATTTGCCCCAGAGGTTAATAAAAAAAAATAATAATAAATAAAATGTTGTGGCAGAGGCACTATTTAGGAGGGACATGGTGATGTTTCATAGTGGGCCCAGCAGCTAATAAGTAAAGCAAAATGTGGTCTAACCTCCTTTTGGCAGATTATCTCTCCAGGTAAAGGATCTCATTAAGGGTTCATTGATCACTAACACCTGGACCAGGTATATAAGCAGCTGGGAAGCTTGACTATCCTTCACACAGGAACCAGGCAGTGGTGGTAAGAATGGTGACAGTAGTTATTTGCTGCACTATAAATAGTCTTTATAAAAGGAAAAGAGATGTCTGGGGCATCTGTCACTGCACTTATGGCAGGCAGATATTTTTGTTTTTCCTCAAAAATGTTTGTGGTTAAACTTACTAGAGATGTCAGAGCGGCTGCCAGATATAAGGAATGGGCCGGGCAGCTAGATGCAACCAGAGAGGTCAGGAAACCCTTAACTAGAGAGAGAGGCTGGCAACTTTAGTTTTACAAATGTTTTGTAGCGACACTTTTAGGTAACAACCGTTTAAAGATGTTTTTTAAGCAGTACAAGACCACTTAATGACCAGGCCAATTTTTATTAGTACTTCAGGAGGAATCACCCCTAATAGTAGAATAACTACGCAGTCATTTAGGATAGGAGCAGCAAAAAAAAAAAAAACTGCTTACAAGAATGGGGCATCTAAGTCGCAGATAAATGGTTTAGGGCAGTGCTGTCCAACTGGCGACCCCCCTCTGTGTGGCCCCCCACCTGTCTGGCTGCTTTGATGGTTTACCTTTGTGTAAGCTTTAAATGGGATCAGTACTGCCCCCCCTGCATGGTTCTCACCTCAGATTCAGGCTGTAAACCCCCTGTATTGTTTAAAAATTTAATCCCCTGTGTTGTTCACACCTTTTAATCTCTGCATTGTTCACCCCCTGCAGTGTTCACAACTCAGTCTCAGGCTGTAATCACCCCCATTGTTCACCTGTTCACACCTCAGACAGACTGTAGGAGCAGTAGAAACCCACACATAAACCCTGCACACTATAAAAAGAACATATACTGTGGTGGTACTGCAATTAATTTTTTTTTAATATATAGTTATTGTGCAGACTGTAGGAGCAGTGCCAGCATTGCATCACTGTATGTTGCCTGTGTGTGCCATATTCTGCCTGCCCTCTGCTGCCTGTATGTGCCATACACACAGGCAGCATAGGACAGGCAGAGTATGGCACACACAGGCAGGGTAGGGAAGGCAGAGTATGGCAGGTTTTTGCTGTACTACCACCATTAATATGGCTATTGTCATGCAATAAAATGGGTGTGGTTTCAAGTGGGTGTGGTTTTAAAAAGAGGAGTGGTCAAAACTAGCTTCCATTATCGGCCCTCCACCACGGAGGCCAGAAAAATTTTGTCCCTCAGTACCACAGAAGTTGGACAGCACTGGTTTAGGGCATTAGTGCTGAGGCAGTTTTTATATCCTACATCAAGCATTAGTTTTGTATTTTAAGAATTTTTATAGCATCCTTTTAAATTGTCTTAAGTAAAAGGAATTCTGAAATGGGGTGGTGCTGTGACACCTGACAAGTAACCACAGAGAGCACAAGAAGGGAAAGGAACCAGTCAATGAGTAGGCTCATTTGTTCTGGTTGGGGTTTCTCAAAAAAAAAAAAAGAATATGATGAGAGTTCCTGGATTGTATGAGGTTGATGACATGGTGCCCACCTTTTTGAATTAGAATGATTTCTTTATCCTAACTATCATTGTATAGGTGTTTGTTTTGGGGCTCAGAGATGGAGTTTTTTGGCAAACCCCTCTCTGTTGGTGGCGGCAATATGGGCCCCATATGGTGGTTGGCAGGCCCTGGAACTGTGTGGGGGCAACCTCTGGGAATCCACCTGGCACGGATTCTGCTTTCTGGCCTTGGGGATAAACCAAGCAAAGCCCATTGGCTCACTGGCACTGGTTCTGCTTCCAAGCAGGAGCTATCCCTACAGGAGAAGCCCAAATATCTCTACTATGACAACTGGTGGTGGGCCTGCCCATTTGCAACGGTGCAAATTGTGTTCTCCCTTAAATGGGAATGATTTGGGGCCCTCATTTTATTCGGTCAGAATTTTTAATAAACATGACCTCCCCGTTTTTTCCAAAAACTAATTATGTTGTCTGAGTGATTATTATGATTATTGTCATATGATAGAAGTTGGTTGTTGGGGGTTTTGCTTTAGTGATAGGAGACCAATTACACGCTACAGACCTTATAATAGGGAAGGTGCTCCTTTTGGTTCAGTACACAGCAATGTGCTTCTTGACTGATTTTTGCATCCGCAAAGAGGGTTGGATTGGAACACGTGGAAGCCGAGTAACAGCCAGAGGGAAAGACAGAACAGCTCCTGTCCCTGGGGGATGGTGCAATAGGGATGTGTTGCTGGCCATGGAAAGGAAAACAGCAGTGGAATATTTCATGCTGTGTTATGGGACCTTCCCTTTCCAGAACTATCTCCTTCAGACTGAAACATGAATATCTTAAGCAATGCCCCAGAAAACCCCCAAAGCAAAGCCAGATAAGCTATATATCTCTGCACTTGAGATGGTCCTGCTGAGCATGATAGTTCCTGCCTTACTGATCAGATCCTAGTGAGGTTCCATGAGTTAAAAACCCACTGTCCAATCAAGTCATCGCCCAGGCACTGGTTGACAGAACTTCATATCTGGGGAAAAGTGACATTTTAAGAGGCTGAAGAAAATAATATGTAGGGAAAAACATTCCTTACCTAATGCAGAAAACACATCTGGATTGGCAAAAGGAGAGGTTCTTTAACAACTCTTGATCTACCCCTGGGCTGTCTAACTCGAAGCCACTGCTGGATATAGCCTTCCAGATGAACTTTATGGCCCTCGGCATGCCGAGGATCTCCATAGACCTATCTCTATGACATCATTGTTGTATAATAATCTGGCTCCTGGACTTGAATGGTAGATTATTGGGCCACAGCACTGATCTACCCTATGAGCCCGTTGGTAAAATGGGAATCCAGCTCAGGCTCCACCTTTCCCTCATAGGCCCATTTTGTATCTACAGTATTTCCATGCAATGTGATTGTGCTGCAAAATTTAGTACCTAATAGCAAAAGAAATTCTGGGAAGAAATAATGCATTGTGGGTATAAAAAAACCTTTTATCGTGAAATAATAAAGTGTTGGCAGTTGCTGAGGAAAACAAGTTGGTCAGAACATTATCCCTTGCTTGGTTCTACCAGGAACTGCTTGCAGGTTCCCACATTGGTGCCCCCTACTTACCTTCATGGTGAGAAGCACATACAGGTGGCAATTTGGCCATTGTGGCCAACGTATAGAAGCCATACTATGGCTGATGAAAGGATGGATGTACTGGTACTATAAGTGTTTGGCTACTAACAGTGCACTTGTTCCACTGATTACTAAATGCTTTTCCTCCATGCATTTCAGTTCCAAAGCTTAGGCCCAATTAACTGGAGCCGTGGGGAACGAGTGCACACTGCGCTGCAATTTGTTGTCTGAGGAAGAGTTAAGGCATTTTCCATTTATGTCACTTATAATCTACTCCTGGATATTAGTTAGTGGCCCAGGACTTATCTTGCGTTGCATTATGGTCTTTTAGCCGAAGGTTTACATTAACCAGAGTGCTAAGCCTTCTCTCCATAAATTGGCTTGAACCAATTTGCTTGCAGAAAAGCCAAGGCATGATGGCTATTATGGAGATTAAGGTGTTGCTTTGCGGGAAGAGCAAATTAGAAAACTGCAGGAGGATGTTGTTTTACTTCTTGCTAAAAGATTTACAGTGTTAAGTGGCCATTTGTCAGCCCGGCACATTTCATGGGCAGCCTGCTTTATGTTTTTGAAGCATAATCTCCAGGCTGAGCTTACAGTGCAGATGGGGAAAGACGGAGAATCCTGGAACCTGAATTCTGAACTCATAGTAAATATTGGGAGAGATTTAGAGTTCCTGAGCTCATAGTTGTAAGGGGCACCTTGCCCTCTCTTCATGTTTCCTTCACTTACAGTAGTTACCTTTGGGTTAAGCCCAGTGTCGGACTGTCAGAAGCCCACCAGAAAACCAAAATTGTTTCTCCTCTCCTCATTCAACCTCTTTATCCTCATAATCACTTTATATATGTTTTTCATCTATTTAGTGTCTTTGTTCTCATACAGAAATAGGGTATGACAGGTCTGGACTGGGCTTCAAAGGTCCAAACAGACCCCCACAAGCCCAATAAATAGTGACTGGATTTACGGTATGACCATGAAATGCTTAGCAGCAGGAGGGCCCACCTGGGCCTATCAGGAGTTGTTCTGGTATCCCCATGGGCCAGTCCAATGCTGGTTAAGCCCTTATCTACTCAGGTGCCACTAGGAATGAAACATGGCAGCTAGGAGTGCCACTCCTCTCTACTGTGAAAGCCTTCAGAAATAGATATAGAAGAACGAGTAGAGTTCTTAAGGGCGGAAGGGCTCAGGATTGGAGAAGACCTAGGTTGGGGCATCCAACAAGATATTTAAGGGTCAGAAGTGGCAAACAGACTGGAGCCCACACTGTATGTCTGACAGAGATAGTACATACAAGAGCTCACTAGAAAGTGAACATATAAATGCAGGGGTTGAACTGGCCTATCAGAGTGGCAGAGTATTTCCTGGTGGGCCCCAACCTTAGTTGAACCTAACCATGGACAATTTCTATAAGCTCTTCCTTATTTGCATCACAGTCCTGAATGATTTCCATCTATTTTAGCAGTCTTTCCATCTTATTCTTGTGAGAGTGGAAGTTCTTCAGTAGCCCCTAGGAGGCCTCAGAGTCAGACTGTTCCACAGGGATACCAGCAAAAGCCCCAGTGGGCCCTGATCCTGTTGGGCCGTTCTGCCTGCCCACAAGTCTGCCAACTTCCGCAAGATTCAAACAAAATGAAAGATGGCAGTGCATTCCAAAGTGGAAAGTACATCTTTAATTCTTCCCTAATGGTGTGGCTTGATTCACATTGGGGAGTAAGTAGCAGTGTGGTGGAGCGGTGGGACGAACAGGAGACTGAAAGTGTGTGGGCATTGGCTGCGTGGTGGGCCCTAAACTTGTGTACCCGGTGGGCCCTGGGTACCCCACTCCACCACTGGGATGTCTAGTTTGACAATATTCATTCAGAGCTCATTTTGGTGTCAAAAACTAGGAGCCCCACAGGGCTGCCAATGCTGCATTCATGACCTGCCAATAATATCTCCTCTTAAAGGGGACTTGTCACTCAGACTTAAAAATCTGTATAATTAGAGTCCTTTTCAAATTAAACATGAAACCCAAACATTATAAAAAGATTTTACAAAATGTAGCTGCCAGTCATATATTGCCTGTCCCACCCCCCTTTGCCTCAGGCACAGAAATCACTTTCATTTCTGCCCTTTCTTGATATTGTTGCCCTCATAAAAAAAACCCTCCCTTCTCACAGTCTATAACTGCCTGCACATGGGCATCAGGTCCTCCGTTCCGCCACATAAACAAGATTTTGGAATGGTTCAAAGCTTATTTTGCTAACAGCTTGTACAAAATGGCTGCCCCCTGCTTGCTGTGATTGTGGGTTCCAAAAGAAGAAAGTAGGCAATAGTTAAATAATTTATTTAGTGAAAGTAAAGTTCATTTTTCCCGACTAACCTAACAGAATAGGATTTGGAATGACGTCTTAGGGTGACAGGTCCCCTATAATACCTTTAGGCACTTTGTATGTAGGGAGATATAGGGACACTTGTATATGTGATTATATTGTGATTTCCTGATATAATACCCCACATGCTGTCACACATTAAACACGTTCCAGTGCTTAGACTTTAACCTTTATTTATAACTGCATCTCTGCTCCTAAAATCCCACCATGGCGCCCAGGGTGGCTACATAAATAACCCCGTCATTTCGAAAAAAAGGCGACCCCAGCAAAGGTCCATCAGTTTGGCTTCTCTCGCTTCCCTGACCCTCGATGCTGGGACACAGTGTATCCGTGGGTTTGGATAGATCTGGGACTGCCTCAGCCGAGCGCTGTTACTGTGGTAGCCTCTAGTTGCTTAGCAACCAACACAGGAAACAAGCAGCTGAGGCAGACATTAAGATGAAGGGCACTGCTGGAAAGTTCTCATTGCGCACACTGCTACGGTGATTAACAGATAAGGCCTCATATGGACTCTTTATATTATTAAAGAACCAACTCCAAAATGTAACTTCTAGACTTCTTTTGTGTAGTGTACAGCTCCAGCTTAGCCTTTGCTGGGTTTTAAACCCGGAGCGTGTATGATGTCATTGGCGCCATGCGTGATGATGTTTTCTGGTCATGCGATGACATCAGGGGCAGGGTTATTGCGTCTCAATTCGGAGAGTTTCTGCTTTCAGAATGTTGGAATGTAGGGTTTAGACCCAGACAGTCCCATGAAAAAAAACATGTGTAAATGTAATTGCTATTGAAAGCAGTGTCTGTCTGTCTGCACTTCGGGTTCTGACTGCCGAAACAGTGAAGCAGACACCAAAGCTCACAATGGACCGGCAGTTTATTTATTATTCTGGATCTTCCATCCAGTTAATACTCTATTCCCACTGCTGCTTTATCACTCTGCCCCTACCCACCAAACTTCCCTGCCCAACTCTTATGTCACCTCTACCGGCTTCTTTCTCTGGGCAGGGGGTGGGCAGTGACATCACAAGGGGCAGTGACATCACAGGGGTGGGCTGGTGGCATCATGGGGTGGGGCTATGATGTCCCAATCGGCGATTGCTGCGCCAATCACAGTGAGTCCTGCCTGGTTTTCTTAATTTGGGAAACGGGGCAGGCAGTTTTGACCCGAACAGACCTTCTAAAACCAGGCTGTCTGGGTCAAAACCAGACTGGTGGCAACCCTAACTATAGAGGAAGCATAGGTTGGGCCCTACACATGTTTGCTCTGGGGCCAGAAGGGCCAGATCTATATTTATATATAGGCACCCAAGGGGTAATTTAAATAAATAAAACCCCTCCCCAGCTGCTGCCAGATGCTTCCAAATTGAAATCAATAGGCGCCTTTTTTTTTTTAACGTGCGAGAACTTTTTTTCTTACTCCAAATGTGTTACAATCAATAGGCGGTTTTTTTTCCAGCAACTTTTTGTCTTTTTGTGACTTTTGTGTCACTATTTGCTGTGGGGCCCATTGACATCTAGTTACACCATTAAGGATAGAGATTTACCCCCTTTCTGGGTATTTCTTATGTTTGTTCTTATGGCACATCACGGTCAAGTCAGACTCCTATCCTCTCTAAATATCTCTAGTATCTCTATAGTAAACCCTCTTGGATAACAATTTAAATTTGTCTGGTGAACCCAGTCTAATGGCTGCTGCAGCCATTTTAATTGATTATCCCTTGGGAATATTTCATTAGAGGCATAGTTAAAAGACATGTAATGAGTTTGTCAATATCGTTCTATTCACTGTATGTCATTCATTGCACAAGGGCTGTGATACTCGAGTAGATCTGGTATCATTGGTTATCACAGAAAAATCTATATGCAAAATGCCTGTAAGTATCTTGTTTGTGTAAAAACTCTTGCACCACTATAATGGTTGTCACCATCTTCCCATAGTTCTGTACGGCAAATGTACTTCTCGGCTGTTAAGGTTGTGTAGCCTATATCAGTATATCTCCCCACTGCTACTATAGGCACCATCTCTCCCTACTATACCTGCTATCCCACAGCCACAGTCCCTTCCCAGAGGCTATTATCCCCCCACTGCTACTATAGGCACCATCTCTCCCTACTATACCTGCTATCCCACAGCCCCAATCCCTTCCCAGAGGCTATTATCCCCCCACTGCTACTATAGGCACCATCTCTCCCTACTATACCTGCTATCCCACAGCCACAGTCCCTTCACAGAGGCTATTATCCCTCTGCTACTATAGGCACCATCTCTCCCTACTATACCTGCTATCCCACAGTCACAATCCCTTCCCAGAGGCTATTATCCCACTGCTACTATAGGCACCATCTCTCCCTACTATACCTGCTATCTCACAGCCACAGTCCCTTCCCAGAGGCTATTATCTCCCCAGTGCTATTATAAGCACCATCTCTTCCTACTATGCCTCTCCCTACTGCTATCCCACAGCCAAAGTCCCTTCCCAGAGGCTACTATAGGTATAGTAGGGAGAGATGGTTCCTATAGTAGCCTCTGGGAAGGGACTGTGGTTGTGGGATAGCAGTAGGGAGAGGCATAGTAGGAAGAGATGGTGCCTATAGTAGCAGTGGGAAGATAATAGCCTCTGGGAAGGGACTGTGGCTGTGGGATTAGCAGGTATAGTAGGGAGAGATGGTGTGTATAGTAGCAGTGGGGGGATAATAGCCTCTGGGAAGGGACTGTGGCTGTGGGATAGCAGTAGGGAGAGATGGTACCTATAGTAGCCTCTGGGAAGATAGTCAGACTAAGGTTCTGCATGGCCACAAGTTGAGTTTAACGTTATCTGTTAAAGCAGTCATAAATGTGCTGAACTGCAACACAGCAGCCATTGTTTGATGAGGTTTGTTTTGTTTTCCCAAGTTCCAGACTTCATTTTTACAATAAACCTCTACACAACATAAACAACAAACAACAATTAAATCATAACTAAGCTTGACTACTGTTTGGTATCAGTAAAACTGAGACTGGTAACACCTGAAAAGTGTCCTCTCTGCCACCCTCTCTACCAGAATACAGTTTATAGGGCATGTGGTTGAGTCAAATGTTCTCTTATTTTAAAGCAATACTTTCATGGGAAAACATGTTTTTTTCAAAATGCATCAGATATCAGAAGAGCACTCAATAGTAAGAAACCCAAGTCTGGCTTGGGACTCCTCCAAGCTACATGGGATTAGGAGAAACAATAGGTTATCTGAAAGCAATTCTAATGTATAGCGCTGGCATCTTCTGAAAGCTCAGACACAATGTGATGCAATCTCAAAACTGGCCACATGGTGTCACTCTTGTATACCCTTTGGATTTGCTCTTCTTTGAAGGTTAAAAACTTGACTCCCACATTTCTGCTGAACTGAAACTTTATTTCCAACACGTCGGACCCAAATTATTGCACTTGGAGATTAAAAAACAAAAAAAAAATGCGTGATTGTTCATATTACCGTCCAATTAGTGGTGTCTCCGAACTGATAGGATGGCCTAGCAAGCTGCAATTTAAACAAATACGGAACCAGAATATCCATTCTCACATATAGAAAAATGTAGAAATGCTGCCAGGGGTTTGCTACACAACTAAGTAAAATGTGTATTTTCTTTAGTGTACTCTAGGGTGTAATGCTCATTTTGGCTAATAGGAGTCCTGCTGTAGGGGCTTATTCAGTTATACATATATATGACTATAAATTCATATATTCACGTCTCGCTATGCAAATCTATGAACATATCTATCCGGCCGAACTCCTATTTAGATTATGTGTACAGGGGAGTATTGTATGGGGCAGCCAGTTGTCAAGGGGGAAATATTGGGAGAGTGAGGGGAATGCTGCCCTCTAGGGGTGAAGTGGAAGAGATCATAGTGTTGGTTCTGGAATTACAAGGACAGGAAGGAAAGGGACTAATGAAACAGTTCTCCCATTGGGTTATGTCTAATGCTGACCATACACACAGGGCTTAAATCAGTAATCAGGGGGCCCATATGAATAAATTATCAGAGCCCAGCCTCCTCCAAGAGTTCTGCAATTATTAGCCCATTGGGCACCTGGGTTGCCTAGGTGGTGGGCCATGCCATCAAGTAAAATGGAGGTGGGAAAAAATTGCCCCTTGCGTGCATGGGCACACCATCACACACAGATCCATCCATGACACTGTCCAATTATGATTATATTTCTATATAGGACCCTCACTAAATAATATATACAGCGTGTGATTTAAAAAAGGGCTAAAAACAATAGTTACCCCATCTTAGGTCAGCCAATAGCTGTCAGTAGCACAGTAGCATGGGGGCAGCCAATCACAACCCTGCCTTCACTCTAAGAAAGATACGCTACATTTCCCTATCAGATCCTCCAAGCTGCTGGCTGCCCACTTACCCGATGGTGATTGTTTGGCATCCTGCAGTGCAATGTTCTGAGAGCTTCTGGCTCTTACGACCAGCCTGGGCAAGCAGCCAGCATTAGTGGAATGGCCGGGTGGCTCTAACCAATTGTAATTTAAAGGTAAATTAGTAGAAGCGGTAGGTTATGTACACCTCCTGCACCTTCTCTTGAGGATTCCCCTGGAACACATCTCTTTTGGAAAGCTGAGAACGTACCTAAGCTACAACTAAAGGTGGCCATAGAATGTATTGGAAGGGGCCCAACCACCTCATTGGTGACCTAGCCAAACAAGCAGATGTTTTCATGCATGGCTAGCTCTGGCTTCACCATAGACATTGTTCTTCTACTCATTACTCCTTCAGAAACCAGGCAGAACAAATACATTGTGTGTGCGTGCATGGACTAAAGGGAACATGGCCATGATGCCCTTCTTGTTAGCTACCCACCCAAGGCTACCAGAACATGTAAGAGATTCTATGGCACAATGGACCTTGAGGTTAACCTGAAATTGAGGTTAACCTGACATTTTTATGTTTCTTGGTACCAAAACCCACACATCAGTCTTTCCATAATTAACTTCCTTGCTCATCAATTCAGCCTCAATTTTGCCTGACGGCGCCTTTAACAGAGGCTTATGAATAATGCACTGATGAGTGGTGCTGGCTGGCCCCCAGTGCAACATTGACTTTATTATGCCTTCCTCCCTGAGATCCTACAGACCAAGGTCCATTCCCTTATCCTTCCCCCTACTTCCTGTACTGGACTCCTCTGCTCTTCCTCTTTTTTTCAGGCTTCTTTCCTTCCTTCCTCCCCCACCCCACCCGCCACTTCCACTTATATCACTGATAATAGGGAGCCTGCAGTCCTTTGTTGCTCCATGCTAAGTGTCTGTGTAAATCTGCCACTTCATTAGTTTCAGCAGGGAAGACAATGTACTCAGTGTAACAGCTCATACTAACACAGTGCCTTCTATATACTGAGGAGCAGGAGAAATGCATCTTGGGAAATTAAAATTCCCCAAATTATTTGAGAGGCATTTAAAGAAATGAGGGCTCCTTCCCAAAAATGTGGAACCAATTTACTGATTTTCTACCCATACTGCACTCTCCAAGATTTCCAGGGTAATTGCTCAAGCCACTTGCTGTGGGGTCAGGGTTAGTATTAAATAGCTCCATCGGCACTAGTAGTAAATAGTATAAGTAGGCACAAGGGTACTGAGAAGCATTTTAATGGGCACAATACTCCAAATTGGCACAATGCTTCATCTGTCTTTGCAATTAGCAACTGTATTGCATGTAGCTACTACATCTGTTTCCTGTGGTTGCTATGGGCTACTAGACCTGGACAAACTCTTATCATAGTTCCATACTACCTAATACAGCACACAGAGGACCAAGCAGCCCCCCACCAGTCCAATAAATAGTGACTAGAGTTGCCACCTGGCCGGTAATTTACTGGCCTAGTCAGTGGCAACCCTAAAATGGACTGTCTATTGCATCTTACAGCAGCCCCTTTGACATTTGCCAGAACTCACAGATGCCCATCCAGGCTTGCTCAGCAGGAGTAGTAACATGCAATATGGGACCCAAAATCCCCATCTGCTATTCAAGGCTCTTGTTGTTCCAACCCAATGAGCTCCAATGTATTTCTCATGCAGTTCAAGTCCTCACAAACCACCTTCTTCCTTGATTCTGATAAAGAAGTATACAGTATCCTTTGGGTCCTCAAGAACCCATTATATCTACCATCAAGAAGATTCTACAAAACCCTAAGGCACTTCTCTTTTTCTTGGTTTAATAGTGGCCTAAATGAATCTTAAACTAACCCTTTATCAAAGGTGTATCTATAGGCACAAGGGTTACTGGTATCTGGGGCATTCACCCACTAACAAACTAATAGAAAAAAAATATTGTGAAGCTTTCTCTACCAAACACACTAGTTCTAGTCTAGAGAAGCAGCGTCCTGGTTCCTGATCAATGGCCTTGATATAGCGTTAGGGAATAAAAGGGAACTGTTGATTAATGTTATTGCAAGATATTTCTGTGTTTAGATAGGAACGTACAATACTGGGAAATGCAGGGCAACCATGGTTTATAAGGACTAAAATCCAGGGGTGCAATAACAGACATCGTGAACCCCAACCAGTGACTTGGGAGCAACATGTTGCTTACCAACCCCTTGGATGTTGCTCACAGTGGCCTCAAAGAAGGTATTTGTTTTTTTTTATTCCAGGCTTGGAGGAATAAAGACCATGATTACTGCCAAACAGAGCCTTTTGAAGGCTTCCAGTCCACCTAGGGGCTACCAAATTACCAATCACAGTCCTCATTTGGTACCCCCAGGTACATTTCTCAAGCTCTAGTTTTTCTACTGCCATACATGAATGGTATATTCATGTGACTACATTGCCCACAAACTTTGAACAGATTTAGCATTTTACTGTCTCTCAAACAGCAATGTGACAATGACGCTTCACTGGAAGTGCGTTGCCCCAAACTTCAGATCAACACAGAATATAATTCATCTCATAGGCGGTTCTTAGCCCAAAATGAATGCAAGGGTTTTCAGGTCAAGAAACACCTATTCTAGCAGTGTCAGATGGTTTCTACTGGGGGGTTGGCCATTGATCCATGTGCAGTGCATTGCCTTCCAAGACAAGTGTTTCTAGGTAATACTAACCAGTGAATTGATACCACCACCATTAATAGAGCCACACAAATGTTTAGTACTGGTGCTTAAAAATCTGTAGTATTGTGGCACAGAAAGAACGTTACCACACTATGTGACTCTGCAGGGAGGACAAATAGGGTAAGGTGGACAATTATGTGTAAGATGTTCTTGGAACTAAAGCATAGACCAAGGGTCTCTGATCTTCTGTGTGTGGAAGCCACACACAGATGTAAAAAGTGTTTGTGAGCCACAAAAGCATGATAAACATTCTTTGGGGATGGCAAATGAGGACAGTGATTGGCTATTTGGTAGCCCCATAAGGACTGCTAGTCTGCAGGAGGCTGTGAGTAAAACTGTTTCTCTGTGCTTCCAAAACTCCATGGCAGAAATTTAAAACTAAGCATCTCCACTGGGAACAACATCAAAGGGGGTGGTGAGCATGATGTTCAAGAGTCACTAGTTGGGGATCTCTGGCATAGACCATGGTCACCCTCAGGAATGTCTAGTTCCCCAGCAGGTACAGAGTCCTTGCTTCAACATAACTTCAACACATTGATACATAGCCCTTCAGGAGACAACCCAACGTGGTGACAGATGACTTGGCAGACCTGAATCTCCTATTCAATGGATCGCAACTCTTGTCGCAACTCTTGTCTCACTCTATTATCTGATCTCCAGATTTAAGTCTTTATTAGACGTACGACAAATCTACGACCAACGGCCACTTCTGCCAAGTTTCTCCCAGTGAATATAGGAATGAATTACTGAAAATAGAAAATGATTCTTAGGTAAAGTGTTTCACATTAGGGTCAAGTAAGAGCTGGAAGGAGAGATATGATGGAGATGTAGCTAAGCGAACCATACAGGGCACATAATACTCTTAACACACATAATATGCTTGAAGAGAGTATTGAGTTTGTGGTGTTCTGTAGGTATTTAAAGTGTTTTTTTTCTGTGTTTTTTTCCTTTCTGACCTGAGCCCAGAGATTAAACCAATGCAACTGGGATGTTATTGGGTGAAAACTGTAGAAAATATCTTTAAGCTGTTCTTGGTAGGCTCTAATTCTATGTTCAACTTTCTGCAAGCAAATACATATCAATAAGCTGTTGTTAAGTGGTTTAACCCAATATTAACTCAATTATGGCACAAGGATGGCACCGGGGCCAGTGAAAGATTAAATGAGTTGTACACAAAGAACAAGTCAAGTTACCTTTAGTCCCACTGAGCGATTTAGTCACCTGTGATAGATCTCTGCTACCATGAGTGACTAATCACTCCGAAATGCCTTTCAACCGGCAACAAAGGGAATTGCTGGTGGAAAGGCCCATGTATCACTTCGGTTTTCCGATGTTGTGCAAAGTTTCCTCCTGCAGGAGAAGTGATTAGTCACCAGTGGTAGCCAAGATCTATTGTGGGCGACTAAATCACTCTGTTAGGAAAATACTAGTAAATAGCTTATATGTTTATAGAATAGACAAATCCAGACCTATCCAATGTTCTGCCAGCAGGGGATTGTAGATGGACATTTCTAGGTGTAGATAGTGGAGAGTAGCAGCTGTACATAAATATAGGCATTTCAATAGGGCTGGGAGAGTATTCAGAAGAGCTGCAGATGGAGTGCATAAAGACTGTGATCTGTTGGTTTTGGAATAGGCTGGAGAACCCCAAGGCATGATGTGTCAGAACTAAAAAAAGAATCACGGAAAGACATTTGAACCAATAGTCAGTGCTTAGGACAAAAGGCAAAGTCAAACCCTTATAACTGGTGGCCCAATAGATTGTATAGAAGTACTGGGATAAATGACTACTAGTTAAAATTTTTTTTACCTGTGGGCCCCAATCAACTGTAAAAAGAGTTGGGGAGCAACAGAAGCATAAAAAATGTACCTGAGGGTACCAAATAAGGGCTGTAATTGGTTATTTTGTAGCCCCCATGTGGACTGGCAGCCTATAGGAGGTTCTGTTTGTCAGTACATCTGGTTTTATGCAACTAAACTTGCCTCCAAGAGAGAAATTAAAAAATAAGCACCTTGTTTGAGGCCACATACAAGGGATTGGCGAGCAACACATTGCTCCCCAAACCACTGGTTGAGGACCACTGCCCTTAAAGTGTATGCATGTGGCCTTAATATTATGAGCTTTGGTTACACTCATGGTCAGGAAGCCAAGTAGAAAGCACAGGTATAAAATTACCCAGCAGTGGGGTTCTGTTTGAGACCAGGCTCTATCCCTGTGGAGTTTGTACATTACTATTATGTTTGTGTGGGTTCCTACCAACAGCCCCACTATATAGTGCTAGAATAAATGGCCCTGCACTTGGGATGAGGTTGTAAGCTAGGAAAAAGTGCCTTAATTAAGTTACAGAGGCTCACAGTAAAATCATATTTGGGCCCCCAAAACTTCTAATAAGATGCATTTTCACAATTTTTTTTTTGTAGGCGAGGAATTATTAGGCGGGGCACATCCAGGCAGGGCCACCATAATTAATCATAGGGGTCCATTCTACTAAATTAGCATGGCCATCTCCCTGAGGAGCCCCAATCATTAGTCCTGCTCACCTGGTTGTTGGGCAATGCCAACAAGTAAAATGAAATAAATAAATATAAATAACCTTTGCATTCACAACTCCCTAATTATCCCTAAACCCCACCAATGACCCACCCTATTTCCAACCAATCCTGCAAGCCCTTTCGTTGCACCCCCCTGCCTTTAAGCAGCCAGAGACCTAATGACACTGACTTGTGCTGGGACTAAATTTTACTTTTATAGGACAGTGGTGCACTGGAATACTTTCTTGCCATACAGCACTGGGGATATTCGGTTTGATTCCATCCAGGGCACTATATGCAAGACGTTTTTATGTTCCCCCTATGTCTTTGTGGGTTGCTGCTATGTAAACAGGAATCTTTACACTGTTATGGGTAAATGCTAATGAAGAGTTGGTGTAATATATATGCCCATACAATCATTTATATCAGAAAAATCCTGACACCTATCCCAATGGGGACTTCTTTAAAAATAAAGAAATTAATGTAATCATCAAACTCTTTGTAAGAGAATGGGGCAAAGCAAAATCTACCCTACGTCCACAGGCCTTACCTTCTCCACTTACCCTGGTATTTCACAATCCAGCTTTCTTACCTGGATTACAATCTTCATCATTCTTCTGGTGGACTCACCAGAATTTCTGCACTATTACGGATATTTAACTCAAAATCTCTCAAGTGGGAATGGTTATGCACAAAACACAACATATCTCTCGAGGAGCAATATAGGTACCAACAAACTAAACATATCCAAATCCCTCCCAGTACGAACATCCATCCCACAAACATGTAATTAGCTGAATCTACTCAGAATTCTTCCAATTCTTGACCAAAAATGGGAACAAAGACTGAGTAAACCCATGGATGACGAGTAATGGGGAAAAATACACAGATATATGGCAACCTCTTCCATCAACACCCACATACTAGCAAATAAGATAGGGTACCCATAGAGGGTACCTAATAGCCAATCACAGCCCTTATTTGGCACCTCCATGAACTTTTATGATGCTATTGTTTCTCTCCAAGTCTTTTTACCATTGACTGTGGCTCACGAGTAACAAAGGTTGGGGACCCCTGTACTAAGCTGTGGTGGACAATAGAGATGGAGAAACTTATGGCACTACTTAACAACACAAAAACCTACGCATATTTTTGAAAAATATATGGTTATACAGACAGGGGTTGTTACATACTCTCTGATTCTGTTATGTTAAAAAAATAGAAATGAATGTAAATGCTTTGATTAAAATGTGCTTGTTAGTATTAAGGGGAATAGTCCTTGTCTCGGCAACAGTGTAATCTCTGTAACGCCGCAACCAGGCTCCGCATTCAGAGCCAGTCATAATGGAGAAGGCGATAAAATAAATGCTGCAGCCCCACTTTCCGGGAAGGGAGCATTACTATTGCTGGAGAGCTGCCAGGCTCCTTTCAAAGGGCTTCTTGGGGAAAGGATCCTCTCTGTCTTTTCCATGCACTGTGATCATTGCTATTGTCAGCTGCTCCTCTAAAGGGAAATAAAGAATTTGGGCCATATTTTCTGGGAATGAGCAGTTTTAGGCGAGAGAATGGGACCAGAGCTGCAGCAGTAAATTCTGTGTGGTAGGTTATATGAAGGATGGATTTACTTTTATACCCTCCCATATGTATAAATAGAAATATATAGACAAGGAATGTTCTGGGCACACAATAAGCTATACCCTCATACTGTACTGTCTAATGGAAACAATATGGCACCTTCCTCCCCAATGTATAAATACAAATATACAGAATGGAATGTTCTTGAGGATCACTGGAAGGTTGGCCAAAACAGGCAGACAATTAGATAATATCAGGGTCCATGCAGAGCCATGGCTTTAACAGTCTGTCTGAAAGATACCTGACCAATTGCCAGCAGGATAATGGTTGGTTAGGCCATCATTTTAGGCCTATAAACAGGCTAATATGCTTCTGACTCAGTCTGGAGTGATGAGTCAGCAGCAAGATCATCCCATGTATGGATCACCTAACACTTGGGAATGACCATCTGATGACCGAATAATACCGATATACCCCAAATATTTATTTGAGTAATGGTGACACTTTGCCTTCTTCAAATCACTCAGTGAACATCCAACGTGAGCAGTAATGAAAAGGAACATTGCTGTTATCCCATCATTTGAAATCACTAACTGGAAGTTAGGCATTATGGTTGAACATGATGGACGTACGTCTTTTTTCAACCTAACTTACTATGTTACATTAGAAAGTCCAGATTAAAGGTCATTTAGGGCTAGATTTAGGGCTGACAACTTCTTTGTTGTTGATTTTCTTGGAAATATGTCTGAATGGCGTATACATCAACCGTGTCAGAATGGGGTGTCCAGGGCCCACTGGGGCTGCCACCTTAGGGGCTTTCCGCCCCAGTCGGAAACTTCTCCATCCGCCATCAGTCCCCATCTACCGCCCTTCTCCACCCCCACATCACATTCTTATACAAGGGTCGGGGTCCACCAGGTTTTTTCCCCCTGTCCCACCAGCCCAGTCTGTCACTGTGCATCAATGTATAACTAAATCTATAACCATTAAATGAGCTAAATGGGGCTTTGGCTAAAGCTTGGCCCTCTAAATGGGGCTTGCTTTCAGGGAAATACCTCTCCCTTTATTCCTAGATTGGCATAGGTTTAGCTAAATCTTATTCCTGAGAACCCCAACTCCCAAACTATATGTTAACATCTCCAGCATCAAGCCTGAGGGGAAAACAAGACACTGATCAAGACCAACCAGGCAGAAACCTTTATTTTGATGGTAGTTTCCATTGAAATAATTTACCATTAATTCAATTAGTTGATTGTGATTCTTTTTATGGTTTTAAATGTTTGCCCTAATGCTTACCAAGTTAGTATTTTAATCTGCCTAGGGTCACCGACCAGGCCGGGGCACAAGCCCATCAAACTGAGACATACAAGACCCTATTTATGTAGATTCAGAAGAAGGCAAATGAAAAAACACCATAAATGATTATTTGAACCATTTACAAAGTTGCTTGCAATGTCATTTTCAGGGCGAAGAATGCTGAGATACGTTGGGGCAGCTCTTTCTTTTGCACCGGCTGGTGATCCTTTTAGAGAGCAGCTTCACTTCCTGAGCCCCTCTGGGGATATTTCACATGTCAAAGAGACCTGGGATAAAAGGAGATTTGCAAAAGCACACTTCACTCTTGGATCCCACCGCCGCTCCTTTCAACAGTCGAGTTTGGTTTTGATGTCAGGTAGGAAAGCTGCTCCCTCTACTCCGTCAGATTTGACAAGACTTACATAAAAGGATTAGGGCACCTTTTAGTGCGGAAGAGAAGCTAAAGAGGTATGAGGTGCGGCAGGTGAGGATAGGTCTGTACCTGCACATTAAGCACCACTGATGAGCAGAAGGGAGAAGCAAGAGTCAACTTAAATAGGAATATGGGTGCACATAGCGGCAAATATATTTTACATTTAAGATAAGGAACTATATATATCTATACAGCACAAAGTATAATGATATGAATATCTAGTAGATTTGAGTACCAGAGATGTCTCTCATTCGATTCCTTGGAAAATAAACCTTGTAAGGTAAACAATACTGAAGAGGGTTGGAACTACCTTCAATTCTACCTTCTTAAATATGGTGCCTTATGGCTGCCCCCCTAAGTCTGAGACATGTGGCCTTTATGGGAAATATATAAATACCAACTTTCTATCTAGAACAGGGTTCCCCAACCTTTTTGACCAGTGAGCCACATTTCAATGTAGAAAGAGTTAGGCATTCAAAAAGTTCCTGGAAATAGCCTCTATGTTGACTGGCAGCCTACAGGAGACACTGTTTGGCTTGTACACCTGGTTATTTAGTGATCAAGTTCAAGAGCCAGATAAGCAACTTGAGATGGCACCCACCAAGCTTAGAAACATGGGCATTTTTCTCCTGGTGGAGCACCGGAATGCTCCCAGCTTGTCTATGCCATGCCTTGTCCCTATTATAAAGGGCCAGACTTGATTCAACAATCCAAAAGGGGGCAGGGCTTGGGTTTTATCTTTGCTCTGGCCACTGTTTTCACATCGCAACCCCCAATACATCCATACAACCGTAGTGCAGTAAAGCAAAGGTGTAAGTCCTTTATGTGAAACATTTAGAAGGTGCATAGAATGTCCTTTTCAGCCTTTTTCATAAATTCTGTAAAAAAATATAACTAACACACCCAGCCAACATAAGCTTTATTTTATTGTATTGGTAGAACAACACTTTATAGGGAAAAATATTTTGCACCCCTAAAAAGTTAAGAAACCAGTGCTTTTGTATGTTCCCCCAGGGAGGCGCAATACAGTAGTAGTACTAACACTTAGCTCTAGGCGAGGGTAAGAATCCAGAAACCCTACAAACAAAAAACAAATCTAACCTTAATTGTGGCTTTAGTTGTCCTTTATTGATCTCTAATGAGTTTCCCCTGGTTTACAGCAGCTCTATCTATCCCCTGGTGTATGGCAGCTCTATCTAATGCTTAATCTTTTCCTTTATTCTCTAAAAGTAAATATATCCGTGTTGGAGAGCTTCATGCAGATTTACCTATCTCTCTTCCAAATAACATTCCCTGCCCTGAGATAAATCAATGGAACCTTTTTCCCAGCACAGAGCTATTTCAATATCCTTTCAGTTGTTTGTTTTTAGTCTTGTCTATCTGAAGATTATACAAATCAACAGCAGTTAATTGTGGTCGCAGGTGAAACGGACTCTTCATACTGCCCCCCCCACTTCCATCACTCTCATCCTGTCCAACAGCCCCCCTGTCTCCGTCTATCACCATGTGACCTTTTACCCTTGCATTTGACAGCTGCTGTCCCATCCTAGGGCTAACCCCTTTCTTCACCTAGTGTCAAGAAATGTGTCTGGTTCAGCTGAGCAAGCCTTTACTCTTTTGTGTGTCCACAGGGAATTCTGGGAGAAGAGGGGGGACAGTGTCTTTCAGATGAATAGAAGGTTGGTAATATAAAGCTGAGGAGAGATCCACCATATTTGTGTGGATGAAGCTGTGTCCTTTTTCTTGAAGAGTCAAAGAGGGCACCCAACAAAAGAAACAGTTGAGGGTGCCCTCAAAAAACATAATTCAGGAACATCTAACCTGAATCCTATTTGGCCAGGGTCTCTTTAAGGTCCCAGTGGGCCCAGGACAAAGGTCTCATTGGTGAGCCCCACAGGTGTCCCAAGAAATGTGTAACTGGACTACCCTCAAGCAGAAAAATTGCAAACCTTACTGAACCAACATCGAAGGGAGAAGATAAACCGTAATCCCAAAAACCAACTTTTTGTTAAAAAATATCCCTTAGAAAATTTGCTTTACTAGAATATTAAAGTAAATAATAATAAATACAGTTATGTGAACTCCTCCTGCTGATTAAAATGAGGTGTCTGCCATTTCTGGGGGATGCTTTAGTCAAAAGTCATAGCAGATGAAAGGTCTGGTGGTGAGCCCCATTTGCCCATTTATCAAACAGTCCTGCATTTGGCTGTTATTGGACAACAATGCCCAGCAACTGGAGGACTGCCAACTATACAACTCCAAAAAAAAAAAATATGAGAGATTACATCAGATTGGATAGAAAGTCAGCAAGTTCAGCAAATAAGGAGACAATGCTTTTATGTAAAAATAATAATAATAAGAAAAATTAATTCTGTATGACAAATTGGCCATCCCAAACTGTGATCTTCAAAAATGGATGGTTCTTACTGGAAAGTCGTGGTGGATGTGGTTGAACATAACCAAGTTTAGTCAGAGCATGATGGGCATGGCCTTAAACACTGTGAGATCATTAAGGCTTTTGAAGAAATGGAATTTAGGACAGCTTCAAAGTAGGTGGCAGGGGTATAGCTGGTATAGCTGTTTAAGCTGGAGAAAAATTGTACAGACTTGGTGGTTTCATTTGGAGGCCATATCTGCAAGCTTTCATGAAAGTCAAATGAAAGATTTCAGCATCTTCAGGTGCCCATTTTATTACCTGTTGAGTTGTGACCTTGGGTAGGATGAGCTTTCAGTTCACCTTCTTACATTCATCAGATTAGCTGCTCTTGGGGCTTTATTGAGTATTAGGTTGTTATAGCCTTAGCATTAGCCTGTTATATCCTGTCTAGACAGTGCACCTTTGCCTGCAGTTTTCTTTAGCCTAACGCCATCCTCCCTATACTGTTTGGCCTTCCTCATGCTTCACCCGTGACACCAACTTTGTTTGTATTTCTCTTCTCTCCCTGACAGTTGCACAATCTATCCCTCGGTTGTCACCATGGGGAGATAAGAAAGATCATGTTCAGTTTAATTAAGGCCTTTATCTGGACTTTGTCGTTGCTATGTGGTCATTCTAAATTAATATGGTGGTTTGTTATTTGAGGGTTAACTTATTCAAAGAAAACTAATTGGCTTAAATTTTTTTAAATTGCCATTTAGGCAGGTAGGAATTGTGGAGGGTTTATTTTCAGAATGCCACACATTGCTAAGTGGTGGGCTGGTAGGGGTGATAAGAGTGTATTGCAGTACCTCAACCCTACAAGCAGGGGGTGGGAAAAGACCTGGCAGCAAGCTACAAATGACTTGTTCCACTGTCTGAAGTTAATCCTACATGTATGTAAGTATGTATGTATAACTTTATTTATAAAGTGCCACAAGGGTACGCAGCTCTGTACAATCTTACAATATACCAACCTGACCAAAAATCAGCTAGATATTATTGGCATCCGAGCAAACAATCAGATGAGCCTAGTTTGGCCCAGCTTAAGGTATGGAGGGTAATAATTTGTTTGTACTCCCTAGTTTATTATGCCCTGTGGAGGAGCAGGCCCTGGTGCAGTTGCACACCCAATCCAACCTGTAGTTCTGCCATTGAGTACACCAGTGGTAATTTATAAGTAATCAAACAAGTTGCAGGCAGGGAGTCATTGGAAGGCATGTAGATATTGTCCACCCCTATGGACACTTGGCTACATTCCAGTGACACAGACACCTATCACTGAATACACATGGACAGCGTTATCACTGGATTTTGCTGCAGTCAATCAGAATCAGTACCACCTCATGAAATTGCCACTGAAGACATCAGCCCCCAGGTACCTATATAGAATGCACATTTAAAATGGAAAGTGGTGAGCCAGGTACGATTCAGATACTGAGATTTAATGCATTCAGTTGCTAATGCTCATCATAATGACATTACCTTTTTGAGATGATTGGCAAGCTTTAATATATTATGGTTACATCCCTATCCTTTGCAATAGGAAGTGCAACTAAGATTTGGGTGGGGATTAAGGGGTTAGAATGAAAATATAAGAAGCTCTTATTTTGGTGGATTTATACTTAAATAGGCTATGAAATATAAGGATAATGATGATTTTAATGCTGTTTCTGATTAACACATTACTTGGTTTGCTTCAACCATGTGATTGAGGATCTTTCTCTGATTAGAACCTACCCTAGATCTGCTTTCAAACCTACTGGGTGAATATCATCGTATAGGGATTTCCAGTGAAAACTGAAAATGTGAAATAGTTGCCATAATTATTGCTGTTTTGCATAAAAAATAGACCCTCTGCTCATTTTCAATAAGCCCTGGCATGAAACAACTAAAACCTCACCTACTAAGCTCCAAGAGGTCTCTGGGATATCATAATGCCCATAAAACCCAGTGAGTCAGTGTCATCATATGAAATATGCCATAGGGTACTTGGGAAGGTGCTACTCTACCACTTGTATTACTGATGTGGGTCATCAACCAATAGATTTATTTTCTCAGAATTGAATTAGGTTATGATCAGCTGGTACCCAAGCCATGACTGAAACCAGGGCTTGGGGTGTGGTAACACTTGTAACCTCTGTTGGTACATCTCTGGTGGGATTGCTAAATTCCCTCCTAGTGCAGACTTAGGTTGTCTATCGATGGAAACTCTTTTCTGTTAGACTCATTCCTTTCTGATCAGATAGCTATCAGATGGCCCACACACGGTTTGGGGAAAAAAGTCCCTTGTGGGTATGGCAAGTCATTAGTCAATGGGATATTCACATCTCTAGAATAGCCTCATTACTGATCAGATAACCATCAGGTTGTGCCCAAGCATTATTTAAACCAATGGTGGGAATGGTACGTTCCGTCTTGTACATGCCAATGTGGGTGACTGGCCAATGGGATATTCTCTTTTGTAGAACTGCCTCACTTCTGATGATAGAAAACATGGATAAAAGTCTGGCCAGTTTGTCTGAAACCACTACCAGTTTTGGACCTCCTGTTATGAACCCTCTCTATTTTCCTGCTTATTGCTATTTGGAACAAAAGTACAGCCAAATGGAATCAACGATTCCATCACATAAATCTTATTAATAAATGAGCTGATTATTCTATTAGCAAAATGGCACTAAGAGTGCCCTTATTCACAAAATGAATTTCTTTTCCCTTCGCCCAACCAGCAGGAAGCCGCACATAAATACCGGAGTTGAAAAGAGATGCACAATTAATTCCCAAGAGAATATAAGGAAAGATTCATGAATGGGAATTAAATATGAGAATTATTTCCATAAACCATACCCTTGTGTACGGGAAAGTGCCATGCTTAGTCTATCAGACGGCATAACCGCCACTCTTTAGATCACTCCTCCATGCTGCTTTGTGATGCTCATGACTGACAAGTACCAGGAATTCTATCAATAGAAACCTGGGCAATCAGAAGGGAATACAAACATAGCAGCAAGCTTAGCTCTTCCATAATCTGTTTTAACTTGATTTTCTTTTTCTTCTTTTTCCCACTGTCATTCAGCAATGCTACCGATGACCTCCATTTTTCTTCTCCATTTTTCTTCCTGCCTTGCTACCAGTGGGCGTGGTGACATGTATAGGTTTATTTAAATGTCAAAATACCGTGCTAGAGAATTTATGTAAGTAATGTCTTGCAGTAATCCATAGTTGTATGTAATTATACACAGGTAAACCCTCTTGATTTGTGAGGTGAAAAGGGAGAATGTTATTGCCTAATTGCCACCCAAGAGGTTGTGGTGGGGAATGGTTAGGCATGAACTGGGAAGTCCATCACTTTGATGGCGCAAACAAAGACCAATATGCTGTCAAATTGCTTAGCATGGCCCAGTGTAGGAGGGTGAAGGCTACTAGTAGAAAACTTACTAATGAATTTATAGCAGTTGGTCTTCCTTCATCTTCATCGTTATTTTCTGGCAGGCATTATTGACCTTTGTATATGCCATAACGATGACACTATGACAGTAGTTCAATCATCTGATACAATTTGGTCATTTGCAACCAAACTGCATGTTTGTTCTGTTGCCTCCTTGATACTTGTTTTGCTCCAACCAAACCCTGGAGAAGGTGTGGTGGACTAGATGTTGACTTCATTTTGATTGCGTTTTAAGGCTGGTGTAGAACTGACTCTAATGCCTTATTAAAGTAGTAACCTTTACAATATAGTTGCTTAATTCCCACCAAGAATTGGTGGTGGGTAATGGTTGGGTATCAACTAGGGAGTCTATCATTTTGCATACAAAGATCAGACCCAGCGTAAGAGCATGAAGGTTACCAATAGAAAGCATTGGAGACCTTGAAATTATTTATACATTTTTAACAGTTGATCTACCTAAATCATTACTCTTTGCCTATGGCAACCATTATTGACCCTTATATATCCCATAAAGATAATATTATGACAGTAGGCCAATCATCTCATACAATTTCATTGTTTACCAACAAACTGCATGATTGATCTGTTGCCTCCTTGATACTTGGTTTGTTCCAACCAGAAGGTGGAAGCACTTAGACATTGCCATAGATTGCATTTTAAGACTGGTGTAGAACTAACTTTTACAATATCATTACCTAATTTCCACTCAAGAGGTGTTGGGAAATGGTTAGGTATCACTTAGGGAGTCTATCACCTATTGGCTTTCCATCAGAGAACTTGAAATTATTTATATATTAAGCTCTACGGGGCAGGGACCTCCTTCCTACTGTGTCTCATACCACATGGCAATATATATATATATATATATATTGTATTTATTTATTATATCACTTGTCCTCCCTGTGTGTAATTTTATACTGTGAGATTGTACAGCGCTGCGTACCCTTGTGGTGCTTTATAAATAAAGTTATACATACATACATACATTATCAACAATTGGTCCACCTATTTTATTATTATCTGCCTATGGCCGACATCATTGCCCCTTCGTATATCCCATAAAAATAATATTATGACAGTAGGCCAAGTATCTCATACAATTTGATAATTTACAACCAAACTGCATTATTGATCTGTTGCCTTCTTGATACTTGGTTGGCTCCAACCAAACACTGGGGGAGGTGTGGTGGAAGCACCTAAATTGCAGACTGGTGTAGAACTTACTCTAATGCCTTGTTGAAGTAGTATCCATTACTGCAACATATCCACTTTTCATAGAAACAAGCATGAACCTTCTACACATCGGTATGCAGAAGAGGCATGGGCCTTGGCCGCAACTGGGGAGAAATGAGCTAGTGGAGAAAACTGTGGAGCAGCAGTAAGTAGGGCAGATCAGGCAAAGAGTTGGGCCTTGGGTGACAATACCACTTGGCCTGGCTCTGCTTCTACCCCCCCCCCCCATAAATGCAGGCAGGTTTCCATGTAAGTACATGTACATGCATGGCTCTTTGCCCTCACAGTCAGATACAATGATATCATCCCAAAGACTGCCTGTTGGTGATTCAAAGGAATCCTATTTTCTTTTGTGCATCTTTCTTGTAACCAACTCATGTCATGACTATAGAGAAAGAAAAAAAAAAAAGAGAGAATCTTGGAAATGCCAAAAAGATTTCCCCTTGTGGTTTAGCTGTCATAGACTTCACTGGGGGCTGGGCTGGATGTTGCCCCTCAGCAAGCATGGTTGTAGTGTATGAAAAAATAGGAAATAACTATTACACATCCCCAGAAGAGAAATGATACACAGAAACTAAGGCAATGACTCCATAGGGGTGCCAAGAAGAGAAAATGTTTTATATACACACACATATATATATATATATATCTATAGAGGAAGCAGGGGGGAGCCTGGGGGGGCAGTGGGGGCTTGGACCTTAAACTGGACCCCTCCCCAGCTGCTTTCTTACCTACGTGTTGCAAGTGGCTGGGAAGGTGGGTCAGGTGGAAAGAGGGCTGGGTAGGTGTACGCCGGGCCCCTCCAAAGATTACTTTTGCAGGAGGGCCCAGCACCACGTTGTTACACTGCTGTATATATGTGTATATATATATATATATATATATATATATATATAAAGAGAGAAAGAGCGAGAGAGAGAGAGGGAGAGAGAGAGAAGTGGACAGTACACTATGGGGAGTTTTTATTAACACCAGAGGGAAACATCGGCGGTGATGTTGCCAGTAGCAACCAATCAGCAATTTGATTTAATGGTCAACTCCAAGTTAGAAAACAAATTCTATGGGCAACAGCAGCAGTGGATGTTTGTCTCCAGTGTTAAAGATAACCCCCCCCCCCCCCATATGTGTGACTGTGGCCTTAGGGCACAACAAGATATCATGGCCCAGAATGGCTCTCAGTTATAAACAATGTAGCAGAAGCCAGTCCTCTTTCTGGTCTGGTCAGATGGCTTCTACTACATTGTTTCAAGAGTCAGAGCCAGAGAACAGCAAGGGAATAAACAAATACACAATCCATTGAAGACTTTGCAAGGGCTGGAATTCGCTCCCACAATTTGTCTGACTTTCTCTCAATCTCTTTGCCTAAAATCTCTAAAAACACATTTATTTAGAGAAGCTTACCCTCATTTAGTTAAGCTGCTGCTAAATGTAATTCCCTGTGCCACACCTCTCACCTTACTTACTTCTGATCTTACCCATTCCCACACCTTGTGTCTGAACCCCTTCCCTTTATAGATTGTAAGCTGTTTTGGACAGGGCTCTCTTCACCTCCTGTATCAGTTATTGGTTGCTTTGTATGTAATTCTGTCCAATGTATGAAGCCCACTTATTGTACAGCCCTGCTGAATTTGTTGGCACTTTATAAATACATGTTAATAATAATAATAATAATAATAATAATAATAAATACAGCTTTTAATGTGCCTGCCTTTCCCTTTAAGCAGGAGGCAGGCATTGGTTAATGGAGGTCCCTGGACAGGCTGGGCAGGCTGTTTACAGGCCAAGCTGTAGCATGTGATGCTGGTTTGCATGTGATATAGTTTCACAGGATGAATGTCTCAGCCACTTCCTGCTAAGACTTGCAGCTCAGTCACACGCCTCTGCCCCCCTCAGCACAGACTTTTCTTGGGAACGTTACTGGCTTTCACTCCCAGTCATGCTCCCTGCATTCCTCCTCCTCCTCCCCTGTTACTCAGTGCTTCAGCAGCGCAAATATTTCCTGCCCTCAAATAGGCAGCGCTTCTGCACCTGGGACAGAAACTGAGCTGAGATTTCTGCTAAATTTAGCCATTTGTTGGGAAAGAAAATCCCATTTTTTGTTTTTTCTCCTGCCTTATATAAACGTATCCTTCCCATCCCTCAGGTCTCCAGTTGTGCCACAGCAACCCCCGGGGTCTTCCTTTGTTTGGGGGGATTCAGGTCTGGAACATCTGGGGGTGGCTGCTCTTTAATGGACTGCTCCAATAATACAGCTCAGTAGGGGGGCAGTGCACTATAGAAGGGTGACTGTTACCCCAGTGTTTCTATATTTCTGTAACCTTGTTATGAACTAAGGAGGCCCAGCCTGAAGGCCATTTAAGGGGAGATTTGGGGTGAGAGCTTATTTGTGCCCTGGGTACCCCTGGAACTATAGCAGGGTGACTGTTACCCCAGTGTTTCTATATTTCTGTAACCTTGTTACCCCAATGTTTCTAGATCCCTTATCTGGAAACCCGTTATCCAGAAGGCTCCGAATTACAGAAAGCCTGTCTCCCATAGACTCCATTTTAATCAAACAATTCAGAATTTTTGAACTGATTTCCTTTTTCTCTGTAGTAATAAAACAGTACCTTTTAATTGATCCCAACTAAGATATAAATAATTCCTATTGGATGCAAAACAATCCTATTGGGTTTAATTAATGTTTTATTGATTTTTTAGTAGACTTAAGTTATGGAGATCCAAATTACGGAAATACCCCTTATCCGGAATACCCTTAGTCCTAAGCATTCTGGATAACGGGTCCAGTACCTGTATCTGTAACCTATGAGCTAAGGGGGCCCAGCCGAAGGCCAGTTAGGGGGAGATTTGGGGTGAGTGCTTATTTGTGCCCTGGGTACCCCTGGAACTATAGCAGGATAAGTGTGTGGGGCAATTAGAGTAAGATTTTCTGTAAAAGATATTTCTGGCAACTTATTTGGTATCCTACATATTTGGAACTAGACTATATGCTGTTATTTTCCTATATCCTATATACAGCTTGTTAGAGACCCTAAACAAATGGAAGAAAAAGCAGGGGCTTGAACCAAAACCCCTGGAAATCCCTGCTCTGAGGTCTCCAAATGGGAATTCTCCTGCTTGCATCTCTTGACATAAACAAGCAAGCTGCCTCTACCATCAAAGTAACTAGCAAATCCTAGCTGGATGTCAAAGGGGTTTGTGAATTGGAGCTCATAGGGAATTGTTTGCAACTGCCAAGCACAGAATCCAATGTCAGCTCTAATTACCCATGGATCTGGGCTTGTGTAACACACAATTCCTTTTCACACTAGTGTCTTGTATAAAAAGATCAGCCTTGGTCAACTTGCCATTCATTAATGTGGTTGTACAAGATGGGTTACATAGTTACATAGGGTTGAAAAAAGACCAGAGTCCATCAAGTTAAAACCATCCAAGTAAACCCAGCACACACAACCTATACTTTCCAATCTATACACTCACATACAGTACATAAACTATGTATACAACCACTAATACTAACTGTAGATATTAGTATCACAATAGCCTTGGATATTCTGCTTGTTCAAAAACTTACCCAGGCACCTCTTAAAAGCATTAACAGAATCTGCCATTACCACATCTCTAGGAAGGGCATTCCACAACCTCGCTGCACTCATATTGAAAAACCACCTACGCTGCTTCAAATGGAAGCTCTGTTCTTCTAATCTAAAGGGGTGACCTCTGGTGCATTGATCGTTTTTATGGGAAAAAAGAACATCCCCTATCTGCCTATAATCCCCTCTAATGTACTTGTACAGAGTAATCATGTCCCCTCGCAAGCGCCTCTTTTCCAGAGAAAACAACCCCAACCTCGACAGTCTAACCTCATAGCTTAAATCTTCCATCCCCTTTACCAGTTTAGTTGCACATCTCTGCACTCTCTCCAGCTCATTAATATCCTTCTTAAGGACTGGAGCCCAAAACGGCACTGTATACTCAAGATGAGGCCTTACCAGGGACATATAAAGAGGCAAAATTATGTTTTCATCCCTTGAGTCAATGCCCTTTTTTATACAAGACAGCACTTTATTTGCTTTAGTAGCCACAGAATGACACTGCCTGGAATCAGACAACTTGTTATCTACAAAAACCCCTAGATCCTTCTCCATTAAGGATACCCCCAACAAACTACCGTTCAGTAGATAGTTCGTGTTTATATTATTTCTTCCAAAGTGCATAACTTTGCACTTGTCAACATTGAACCTCATTTTCCAGTTTGCTGTCCAGTTTTCCAATTTTGTCAAACCGCTCTGCAAAGTGGCAGCATCCTGCATCGAATTTATAGTTTTGCATAATTTAGTGTTGTCAGCAAAAATAGAAACAGTACTCTCTATGCCCACCTCCAGGTCATTAATAAATAAATTAAAAACCAAAGGACCAAGGACTGACCCCTGCGGTACTCCACTAACCACACTGGTCCAATTAGAAAATGTTTCATTTACCACCACTCTTTGTAATCAGCCAGTTCTCTATCCAATTACAAATATTATGTTCTAGGCCAATATTCCTCAATTTGATCATTAACCTTTTGTGAGATACTGTATCAAACGCTTTAGCAAAGTCCAAGTAGATGACATCAACTGCCATTCCAGCTTCGAGGTTCCTGCTTACCTCCTCATAAAAGGCAACTAAATTAGTCTGGCAAGATCTGTTACGCATACAACCATGCGGGCACAAACTTATAGTATTGTGAACTGCAATGTATTCAAGTACCCTATCCCTTATGACCCCTTCCAAAAGCTTTCCTACTACTGATGTCAGGCCTAGTTTTAAGGCTGAGAACGGGATCCCTTTTTAAATAACGGTACCACATTAGCAATTTGCCAGTCTCTTGGCACCATTGCCAGACCTCAACGAATCCTGAAAAATTATGTGAAGAGGCTTGGCAATCACAGCACTCAGCTCATTTAATACCCTGGGATGAATCCCATCCGGTCCTGGACCTTTGCTTTCCTTTACATGTTCAAGTCTCTTTTGTGTTTCCTCCTGAGTGACCCTTGCGTCCGTAGCTAAATTACTAGAACTGGGCATATTAAAAGGGAAGCCTTCATTAACTGGCTCCTCAGATGTATAGACAGATGAAAAATAAGAGTTCAAAATTTCTGCTTTTTACCCGTTCTCATCAACCAACTTACCACCACCCCCCCCCCCCGTGATAATAAGGTTCCCACCCCTTCTTGCTTCATTTTTTTACTATTCACATAATTAAAAAATTATTTTGGATTCTTTTTACTCCTAGCTGCAATATCCATCTCTATTTTAGCTTGCCTGATAGCTTTTTTGCATGCTTTATTTGCTTCCTTGTACCTGATTGAAAGTTTCTGCTGTCCCAGCTAACTTGAATGCTTGAAAAGCATGTTTTTTCTTACCAACCTCAACACTAACACTTTTATTCAGCCATAAAGGTTTAGCTTTGCAATTCCTCTCCTTGCTTACAAGTGGAATATGCTGTTGTGTATACCTGCAAAGCAATGTTTTAAAGATATTCCATTTTCCTTCTGTGTCTAACCCTATGAAAAGCCTTTCCCAGTTGACACATTGCAGGGATGCCTTTATACTGGCAAAGTCTGTGTCAGGGAAACGCCACTCACAGACGTGCCTGACACCGGGACGGGGAACAAGGGGTTTACACTCAGTCACCTTTCACACAGGTTAGACTAACATCAAGCACCCCCAAACAAACCACCGCCCCAAATACAACTATTCGCTGCCACCATCTATCATTTTAAAAGGCGATAGAAACCCAAATTACCCAAATATTTCATGCACAAACTTTCCTACTGCAGTGAGGGATAGTTCTACTACTTCCACACACACACCAGCAGCCACGGGTACTTTACATACACACTGTCCTACTGACAGTCCACTATCTAATTAGCATGCACACAGCCAAACAATTAGTACCCCTCTAGGCCTGAGCAGTCATAAAAGTTACGTGGGAATTGATATAGAGCCGAAGGGCAGAACTTATTAAATTTTATATTTAATATTACAAGGGTAAACAGTGCATTAAAAAGATATTACAAAAGAGACACGTACAAACAGTAAATAAAATAAAAGGGGATAAAAACACAGAGAAACATTACCGGGATCTTGTGCCCTCCTGAGGCAAGAGTTTTGAAAGCGGTGAACTCACAATCCAAAAGAACATGGATGCCCCAAAATATGAGTTAACTGGCACCTGGGTCTGTGCCCTTTTTTATCCTACTGCTGGGACCCTCCCTCATTACTGTATTCATGAGGAGGGAGTGCCCGGGGTGTGTCACAGGACCTCCCCTGTAGAGAGCTATACTTCTCCTGCCAGTTTCTGGTCATATAATATTGGTACTTGCCAGTACCCAATATTATTATGACAATAGGGGCTTGTCTTAACCCATATGGGGGCGATCACAATGATACCAAACATGGGGGGTGTCTCATGTCCCAGTCCCCCAGAATCCATCCTTCCTCCTGGATGGGTATAGGCAGTTCCTGTTTGGTATCATTGGGAAGCCTGGGGCCTCCTCATAAATCCTATGTGATTTATGAGGATGTGGACCTTAAAGCAGCAGAGATATGGATCCATTTCTATAATCCATATTTTCTGATAGCTGCATCCCCCCTGCTACTCTAGGTCCCCAGTTGGCCTCTTTGATCATAGATCAAAGAAAGCAATAGCCCCAGGTTTCCCGCCCTACAAATGGCTGGATACGGCCAGTCTGACAAGGTGGCTGTATTTGTCACCTTTCAGTAGTCCCTGGATGCATATTTAATTAAGGGTCTCTGCGGGAGACTAGATGGTGATAGGGGTTAACCCTTTGCCAGGCCAGGGTGCCTTGGCATGACAGTCTGCACTTCTAAAATCGAGCGTTTTAGTTAATCCCTTATAGAGCTGTCTCTGCAGCATTATCTCAAAGGAGACCATGTTGTGATTACTGTTCCCCAAATGCTCACCCACACAAATGTTAGAGATGAGTTCAGTGTTATTACATATTACCAGGTCCAAAATAGAGTCATTCCTAGTAGGTTCTTGAACCGCCTGAAATAAAAAGTTGTCATTTAGCATATTTACAAGCCTACTAGCTTTTTCTGACTTAGCCACCCATTACTCCAGTCAATGTCCGGATAATTAAAGTCCCCCATAATAACAACTTGACCCAGTTTTGAAGCCTCCTCCATTTGCAACAGTAGCTGGGTCCGTGGGGTTAGAGTATAATTGCTGGATTGCTCTGAGGAACGGGCCTTTAATACCAATTTGTTTAAGCAGTTCAAACATAAAATCCCAATTGAGGCGGCCAAATGCCTTTTCGGCATCTAGGCTAGGTAGGGCCGGAGTCTGTGTTTTATTTAGTGCATTGATAAGGTCTATGGCCCTATGTGTGTTATCCCCTGCCTGTCTGCCATAGATAAATCCCACTTGGTCTATGTTGATGAGTTGGGGCATGAGTGGGCCTAATCTGTTGGCTAAGAGTTTGGTAAATATTTTAAGATCTGAGTTTAAGAGAGCATTTGGTCTGTAACTCCCACATATGTTAGGGTCCTTACATTCTTTGTGTAGTAGTGTAATATAGGATTGTAGCATCATATGTGGGATGGTATTATCGGTCATGAAGGAGTTAAAGAGCTTTACTAGGTATGGGGTCAGAAGTGGGGAAAATTTTTTGTAGTATGCATATGTGTATCCTTCTAGCTTTTGAGGTTGGGAGAGACTTGATGACTTCTTTAACTTCTTCCTCTGAGATTGGTTTATTTAATTTGTCTGTATCATGTTGTGTGAGGGTGGTGTGTACATTTTCTGTGAGGAAGGCTTGTCTAGTTGTAGTTTCAGATTCTTGTGTCTGGGTTGTAGGTGTTGGTAGGTTGTAAAGTTTAGTGTAGTATTCCTGAAAGGCTTCTGCTATCTCCTTAGGGGAGAATGTTCTGTCTCCATTGGTCTTATCTATAGATACTATAGCAGAGCGGGCGATTGTTCTCTCAGTTTCCTGGCTAGTGGTTTGTCTCCCCTTTCGTAAAATTTTTGCCTTGTCCACCTCAGAGCTTTTTCTATTTCCCCTGATAGGAGCATTTTAAGTTCCCTAAGGACCCCAATGGTCTTTTTACGTAGCCTGGCAGATGTATCTGTGTGGGCTTTACGTTCAAGTCTGGAGAGTTTCAGTTCTAGCGTTAACTTAACAGACATTTTCTTTTTTTTCCTAGCGGAGGCTATAGATATAAGTTTGCCTTTTAGTACGGCTTTATGGGCCTCCCACAGGGTGGAGATATTCTCAACCGATTGGACATTATCTATAAAATAGTCTGGGAGAGAGAGGAGAATATTTGTCGGTCATTTAAATGTGATTCATTTAGATGCTAGTGGGTAGATTTCTTAACTGGGGTAGAGAGATGGATGTCTAATACCACTGCATGGTGATCTGTCCATGATATAGAGATTAGATCAGAGGTGGCTGGATATATAAGTAAGTCACAGGAACCCAGAATGAAATCAAGCCTAGAGTACAATTGATGGGGGCAGAATAAAAGGTATATGCTCTTTCATTAGGGTGATGGATCCGCCAGAGGTCTCGGAGATCCAGTGCACGGACTAGTTGCCTAAATCTCTGACATTGGGTTTGATAATGTTGGAGCAGAGAAGGGTGTGAGCGGTCTCTAGTCTCCGAGAGGACTAGGTTATAGTCCCCCCCTATGATTATTGCCGTAAGCGCAATTGATTTTTATTGGGGGCATATATTGTTTGCTAGCTTGAGGGGTTTACCCTCCAATGATCCATCTAGGATGAGATAGCGTCCTTTAGGGTCTGCCTGTATATTCTGTGCTTCAAACGGGCAATCCCTGTGGATTAATATAATAAGGCCTGCTTTCTTGACATTGGTGGTGGCTTGGTATATTTTAGTATACAACTTAGTCCTAAGGGTAAGATCATCGGGGGATTTCAAATGTGATTCTTGGATCATGGCAATATCTGGCCTCTGTCTATGGAGTTCCCTTGTGAGCATATATCTTTTCATTATGCTATTTAATCCATTCACATTCAATTTTAATATTTTAACCATGATAGCGACAAATCAAAATTGCTATGTAGGTGTACCCATAGGCGTCGGTTTGGCTGCCCTGTGTAGTATGTAGTATAAAAATAGAGGTGGTCACCCTTCAGTATTTTCCTGAAAGCCAGGGGGAGCTGGGCTAGCCACGGCCAAACAGTCATGCATCGTCCCAAGGGGAAGGTGATTATAGGGAAGAAATTTAAAAGTTTGAACTGTAAAAAACAAACCAAAAAGTGTATAACGTTCCATGCGGTAACTTGGTGCGCAAGTGGATCAATAAACATTAACTGGAGGTAGGTATTCAACTTTTGTTCCTCGACCAAGAGCCAGCTGTGGTGGAGGTTTCGTGGAGGTTTTCCCATGCCTGCGCGTGGGAGCGTCCCACGTGACTATGGGTGTAGGTGGTATTTAATGGAATGGTCATAGGGCTACCTGGACAGAAGGGAATGTTCACATTCTTTACGGTTGCAGGGACTTCCTCTTCATGGAACCTGTGGTGGAGAGTCCGGCTTGGCGGTATTCGGTCTTGTCTTTTCCCAAATTGGGGGGAGACGGTCCTGCAGTTGCCTCTTCCGGCCGGGGAGGGGTTGTTGTAGGTCCGCAGGTGATAGGCCGATATCCTTGAGGAGTTTGGATCCCTGTGATGGATCTTGAAGGATATATTGGCGGTTCTCTTTCGTCACAATCAACTTGAATGGAAAGCCCCATCTGTATGTTTCGTTATGGTCTCTCAGTCTCTGAGTTATGGGGCAAAGTTCTCTCCTTTTGTTCAATGTGATCGGAGAAATATCATTGAAAATTTGTATCCTGTGGCCTTGATGTTCGAAATGCTGCATATTTCGTGTTTTCGCAATTATGCTTTCAAAGTAGTGTAAGCACACTACAATGTCCTTTGGTGTGGTTACATTTGGAGGTCTGGCTCCTAGGGCTCTGTGTGCTCTGTCAAATCGCCAGAGAGGTCTGGGTTGATGGTGGAGACCAAGTGTGATTTTAGTGAGGAAAGCTCACTCCTCAGGCTGGAATTCTCTTCTTCCAGGGAGTTATGTCTCAGGATTAGTTCATCTACCGTATTTTCAAGTTGTTCAGTTCTCTCCCCTAAGTTGGTAATATCTGACTGTATCTTTTTAAGGGCTCCGCGTATTGTATCAGTGATTGAGCCTGAGAGCTTTTCATGGAAGTCAGCTAGCTGCTAGGAGAGGACTTGAACTGTGACCAGTTCTATGGGGTGCTGTTTGTCCAAAGTACATTTTGTCTACATAAATACATTCTATAAACAAAGGACAATCCCCAGGACACAGAATAAATGTGTGGCCATATACACTGGTTACAAATATACAAAAGACATAGTTCTGCGAAAATAATCAATTTCATGCACAAAAGAATGTAATTATATTACAAACTCCATTTTGTAAATTTTAACAAGCATTCTGTCTCACAAATGTATCACATCCATACAGCAGAATGAATTGTGTAAAACGAAACTTTGCACAAAATATATAATGGTGTAACTGACTAGCTTATTCCAAGCTAGATTTTATGACAAAATAGATGCTTGTTACAAAAAGGAAGATTCTATAGCACAAAAATCATTCTATCAACAAAATGAATACTCAGTTCCACAAAACTGATAAAATATCCATTCTGTGAATCAACACTGTCAGTCAAATTACTGAACCAATAGGAAGCAAGTATATTCATTATCCAATAACATGCAAGTTTTAATTGAAGTCCATTTACTGGTCTTTCTTCCCACTGTCTGAATTGTTTCAGACAACCCCCCCCCCCCCCCCCCCCACACACACAGGAGGATTTGTTTGTAGGATTTATTTAACAAGGTAAAAAACTGCCAGCTCTGCCCCACATGGCTGCACCATCCCCAGTGTATAGATGTGTGGCCTGATATAGATGCGCCCTCTAATGGCTGCTGTGCTGCATAGCAATAACCATTAACAAAGAACAAACACTCTTAAAAGGGCAGCTGTTAAACTCTACAGGTTCTTAAATGGAATGTCTTACAGGTGGATGAGAACTATAAGGGTGAAGACACACAGAGCTACTAGTAGCAGCTACTTTTTCACAGCTACTAAACACCAGAAAATCCCCTGCCATAGACAATACGGAGAATTGCCTCTGCTAAAACACACGTAGAGACAGTTATGAGTAAATGATCAGCATTGTCTGTTTTAGTAGCCATTACAAGTAGCTGCTACTAGTAGCTCTGTGTGTCTTCACCCTAATTCTGTACTGATTCTGCGGCACAAACTGATCTAATGATGTTTCTCTGGATTGTGCAGCTAAAAATTAATCTAGAATAAAACATAAATATAATACCTTCAGGTAAGTATAATAGGCCTAATTATGATTGCCCCCCCCCCCCTTTTTTTTAAAGAAAGATTCTTGCTCAAGCTAAGGGAGTGGGAGTAGGACCCTGAGGGGCAAATTGGTGACATGGAGGGGGTGGGACAGCAATGTAGGGGGAGGAGGGACCAGTGATATAGGTGGGCAGGCTGGGGGCAGAGCCACAGAAACCCTGTGTGTATGGGCAATAACAACCTGGCTTGATTAGGGATTTTGGGCAGGTTGAGGGTAGGCTGGAGAATGACAGGTAGACTGGTAAATTCCCAATACTGGCCTCGGCCTTGCCTGGTATTTACTAGCTAGACTGGCAAATTACTGGCCGGGTAGCAACCCTACCCCTAACAAGTCAATAAAACACAAGATATAAATAGCATTATTTTAAATAAACTCATGTGGGGGCCCCTCGGTATAGTACAATATACAGATATTTATGGTAGCAGTGTAACTCAGTATATGTGAGACACTTACACCAGTGAGTAGAGCACAAACCCATATAACATAAGCTCCTCCCCACAAGGATACCAGCTGATTCATATCTTTACACTGCAATATAAGCTCCTCCCCCAAGGATACCAGCTGCACAAGTTTGTATAATTCTCCCACTGTAGTAGTGACCCTAATAAGCTTTGTAGGTGATTGTTAGGCTCCAATGTCTGCCCTCCTCCTAGCTGTAATATTGCAGCAGTTAGCTGACAGAGCTCTATTAATAATGTGCTTAGCTATAGTTCAACTACTACATAATATGTGTAGCCATGTGATTCAGCCACTTCAGAACTTGATGCAGACAGGCTGGTTGTACAGTATGATGTGTAGGCCTTATGAGCAGTATCCTAGTTAGCTGTAGTTCAACTACAACACACATCAGTACTATGTGCAAACAAAAGGGATCAGTTACATATTGGTACTTCAGGGGATCAGCATTTATTTATATGATGTATTATGTGTGTGCGTGGTGTTGCACTGGGGTGTCCAGGGTCCAGCAGGGCTGCCCCCCCAGGAGCCCCTCACCTTAGTTGCCAACTTCTCCTCCGCTGCCAGCCTTCATCCCCACCCTGTGTGTAATGCACACTGCGTACCCAAAGTGGGGCCCACTGGGATTTTTTTTTCCCTGTGGCTACATAGTGTAGTAGTTGAACTATGGATAAGTAAATTATTAAGAGACTGCTGTAAGCTAACTAGTACAATATGTATGTATGTAGCGTGTGTGTGTGTGTGTGTGTGAACACTTTATAGACAAATTAAAACAGTGGGCAGATCAGTAAATTGACTCCAGTTAAAACCTGCATATTATTGGATAATGAATATGCTTGTTTCTTATTGGTTCATGAATTTGATTGACAGTGTTGTTTCACAGAAAGGATATTTTATCAGTTTTGTGGAACTGTGTATTCATTTTGTTGATAGAATGAATTCTGTGCTATAGAATATTGCTTTCTGTTACACGCATCTATTTTGTCATGAAAATCTAGCTGGAATATGCTAGCCAGTTACACCATTATATATTTTGTCAAAGTTTTGTTTTACATTATTCATTCTGTAAGCAACTTTACACATAACTGTTTTTTGTATGGATGTTATACATTTGTGAGACAGAAAGCTTGCTAAAATTTAAAGAATGGAGTTTGTAATATAATAATATCTTTTTGTGCACAAAATTGATTTTATTCTCATTCTTCACTAGAAATATATCTTTTGTATATTTTTTTACCAGTGTTTATATCCACACTTTAATTCTGTCTACTGGGGATTGCTTTTTGTATATAGAATGTATTTTTATAGACAAAATGTACTTTGGACAAACGGCACCCCATACAGTTCGGCAGTGTGTGTAGTGAGGGGCTGTGATGTAGGCATCTCACCTGTTTGAGGCATGTAAGTTGTAGCTCCGGTTTCTCTCAGTCCTGGAGAGCTGGGAGGCGAGGAGTAATGAGGTGCGTCCAAATCGGTGTCATCGGCACCATATTGCACACGCTGTGACTGGCCCGGAGTTTTCTGTAAGTAGGGGGACATTGTCCCCGCTTGGTCTTTTGGCCCGCCGTTTCCCTATTTCTTCCGGGTCCCTGCACCTTTATCTAACACCCGATTTCGGATTCGGAGCGGTGGGGAAGCTATTACCAGGGGAAAGTCCCTATGAGTCCCGGAACTCCTCTCTTGTGCGGCTGTCTCACACCATAGCGCGCATGCGCCCCCAACAACTCTTTTTTTTTCTGTAGTTATGGTCCTGGCACCGCCAGGTCGTGTGTCCGAAAAGCTTGTGTTTCTCATTTCTGTATATGCCTTTATCCGTAATTTATGTTGCTGCATGTTAGACTTTTTTGGTTCAAGCCCCTCTTGGAGGTTTGTCCTATGTCAGAGCCTCCTTAGGGGGGGCAACAATCTCACCTTAAATGTCCTTCAGACTGAGCCCCCAACCACTGCTTCAGCCCCACCCTTAATGATGATGCCTTAAAGTGGCTAAGTGGGGGGGTTGATGCTTACAAATGATGCTCTCTGAGCAGGAATAGGTAATGTTCAGCTCTGCTCAGCTCACTTCACTGTATTGATAGGTGGCACAGTGGTGATACTCAGCAACCAATGAATAGATAGATTTTGCTAACCTGGTGTAGTTAGTAGGGTTGGACCTAGAGGTAGGCTGCAGAGGGTGCTAGAGGGAGGGGGCGCTTCTCTGTGGAAGAGAGTAGACACCCATTGTGGGAGTGGGGGTTGTTGTAAGCTGGCGAGTGAGCAGAGGGACTGTGAGAGGGTAGAGAAGAAATAAACATTGTGCATGGAAGGGGGTGGTTCTTGAGTTCACAAGTGAGCATCTGTCAGGGATCATGAGCAACAGGAGGGGCCTGGGGGTAGAGAGAGGGGGCACTGGGCAAATAGAATAGCCTCCAGTGCAAGTACTTTCTTTCATCCAGTAGGACATCTACCTTCTTTATCCTATCCCCTAGGCCTGCAGTTATGTTACAATGCCCTTGCAAGAAGCCAAACAAGAAACCATGGCAACTCCCTAGGTTTTCATAGCCTATACAGAGAAATGCCACAAGTACCATACCATAATACTCATGCCAGCATAGGTATTTTCCTGAAATAACACGATTATGCAGGGACACTTGTGACACCACAATAGTATACGTTCCAGCAGGAACAGTGCCCTAACTCTGCTAATAGCTTGTACAGAGAGATTCCACAAAACTGACCCTGAATGGGCATTCCCCTACCAAAAGTACTATTCAGCAAGAACATCTGAGGATGTATTGGCTCTTTAAGGACAAATCTGTTAGAACCAGACTATCTCACTTTCCATAGACCTTGGTTGACATTGCATTCTGTAGCCCAGATGTGCAAACCTATTGCAAGAAAGTGTTTAGGGCTAATTTGCCTGGTAATGATGGAAAGGAGACCTGAATGCATGTGCGGGAATGGGTCAGATTCATGTCTCATTACCCTTGCCTGTGCCAAATGATCAACATTTCCCCCCTGCATATTTTAATTGGGTAAATGCAGGGCACTCAACCAAGTTTTGATGTGATTGGAAGAACTGCTTATTAGTTGGTACATGGATGAGTGCATCTCTACACAATTTATTTCCAGGGGCATTTCTCTGGGTGTGCTCACCTAACCTTTCAAGGTAGATTGGCCTTCATCTTCCTTGAAGGGGCGCCATTATTCAGCACTGCAGCAGGAAATGGTTGCTTGTTAATCAATATTATAAACTGATTATTAAATTAACTTCTGTCTAGCAATGTCTGGAGCAGAATCCAAGAATGGATCTTCAGTTTAGGGGAACAAAATAGAGTTTATTAGGTAAGATGGCAACCACAGGGCAAGATGGAAGTAGGGTAAGATGGACACAGTAAAGGAAGATGGAAGTGGTAAGGCAAGATGAAGACAAAAGAGCAGGATGGCAACCACAGGGCAAGATGGAAGACAGTATACTAAGAGGGACATAGTATAGGAAGATGTAAGTGGTAAAGCAAGATGGAGACAAAAGAGCAAGATGGCAACCACAGAGCAAGATGAAAGATAATAGGGTAAAAGTGACACAATAAAGGAAGATGGAAGTGGTAAAGCAAGATGGAGACAAAAGAGCAAGTTGGCAACCACAGGGCAAGATGGAAAAAAGTAGGGCAAGATGGACACAGTAAAGGAAGATGGAAGTGGTAAAGCAAGATGGAGACAAGAGAGCAAGATGGCAACCACAGAGCAAGATGGGAGATTATAGGGCAATATCCTAGATCAGTGCTGTCCAACTGGCGGCCCGCGACCCCCCTCTGTGTGGCCCCCCACCTGTCTGGCTGCTTTGATGGCTTACCTTTGAGTAAGCATTAAATGGTATCAGTACTGAGATTAACTGGCCCCCTGCATGGTTCTCACCTCAGATTCAGGCTGTAATCCCTCTGTATTGTTTAAAAATGTAATCCCCTGTGTTTTTCACACCTTTTAATACCTGCATTGTTCACCCCCTGCAGTGTTCACACCTCAGGCTCAGACTGTAATCACTCCCATTGTTCACTTCTTCACACCTCAGACATAGGTACTGTAGGCAGAGTATGCCACATACAGCCAGCATAGGGCAGGTAGAGTATGGCACACACAGGCAGCATAGGTCAGGGAGGGAATGGCGCACACAGGAAGGGTAGGGCAGGCAGAGTATGGCACACACAGGAAGGGTAGGGCAGGCAGAGTATGGCACACACAGTCAGGGTAGGGCAGGCAGAGTATGGCACACACAGGCAGGGTAGGACAGGCAGAGTATGGCACACACAGACAGCATAGGACAGGCAGAGTGCTGCCTGTGTGTGCCATACTCTGCTTGCCCTATGCTGCTTGTGGGAGGTGAACCTGGCAGGGGTTTGTTGTGGGAGTTTGTTAGCAGTTGGAAATAGCCATTAAATGGTCCCTAAGGTGTGTAATTATGTACTGGGGGTTGCTCTGCTATCCACAGGGGAGGAGGAGGCATATGGAATTTAATGGTATATCTTAATATGACATAATTCTTTCACATATGAATGATGGTTGATATCCCCACAGTAAGGACCAAGCATTTGGGATTTTGCTGTGCTACCACCATTGTGATAAAATAGGTGTGGTTTGAAGTGGGTGTGGTTTCAAAAAGGGGAGTGGTCAAAACTGGCTTCCATTAGCGGCCCTCCACCATGTATGCTAGAGAAATTCCGGCCCTCGGCACCGTAGAAGTTGGACAGCACTGTCCTAGATATACCACAGAAAATATTTATGGGGGTGCAGACACAATTTTGAAGAATCCTACAGATGTACGATAGGTTGTTAAGGAGCCCAAGTATTTGGGGTGATTGCTCTCAAACATAAAAAGGTTAATTATAGTAATATTTGGGGAGAACACTTCTGTCCTAGATATTAATGGAACTATGACTGAAATACCAAAGCTTTGATATATCTATCACCATGTTATGAACCATAGGGGGAACTTAGAAAATGTTGGACATCCAACATCTGAATTTAGCATATCCCTAGTATATTTCTCCAGTCCCAGATTCTTTCAGAATTCTACCCCAAATAATCAGTTTGTATGTATGCATGTAGACAAGTAAAGGAAGGTGGATTTGTAGGAGAGGTCCTTAGCAGCAAAGGGAATGTGGGGATGAACCCACATTACAGCAGAGCTATAGAAAGCTGCTGGTTGAAGCCAACTTCCTGAGCCACAATGAGAATAAGCTTGGTTTTCTAGGTCAGGAGCAAAGCCTCTCTCTCTCTGCTGTCTCCGCTTCCATTGTTTGCCAAGCTGCAGGCAACTCGTATGTTATTTCAAGTGCTGCGGGCTGCTGAGTGACAGACCGGCCCGTTCTCACAATGCAAGAGCAGCCACGGGGGAAACTGGGCAACTCTTAAAACAGAGGCTGCAGTGTGCCCATCTGTTTCCATTGTGTTCTGTTCTTCCCTTAAGAGCCAAATTCACATGAGAGGAATAAATGGCCGCTGGGAGTTGCAGCTTTCCTTAATTTCTGTTACTTTAGCAAAGTCTGAAAATTTGGTAGAAGGAGCAAACATTGGAGCACCTAAAAATTACCAACAGCACAAAAAAGTCTGGCCAAGTGTAATATTCAAGATTTCACATGCTCTCTACTGAGCTGCTTTTTAGGGGGTCTAGGAAATAGTGATAGAAAAAGACAGAAAAGGCACTTGCCTAGGGAACTATGATGGGCTGGGGGGTTGCTAGGACCCTCTGCTGCCTTCTCTAACTCTGACCCTGTGTATTCACTAAGGAGCAAACAAGTAGGAATGGTGGCAAGCAGGGGGGAGAGAAGGTGGCAAGAATATGGTAAACAGGGGGCAGGGGGGTGCTGGTGGAGGCAGAAACTTTTGGCCCGGTACTGGTTCTAAATGTAGGAGATAAATAGATAGTGGTATAAAATGACTATAACAGGCCAAGATGGAGGCATAAGAATGAAACAGTAAGATTAGATGGTAACAGTGGGGCAAGATGGTGCAAGATGGTGATAATACGGCAGTGGAATATTGAAAACAGCAAAGAAAGATGGAGACAGAGCAAAATGGAGATAGGTAAAAGAAGAAACAATAAGACAAAATGGAAACAGAAAAGCAAGATGGAGAAAGTAAACCACAATGGCAACAGTAAGCCATGATATAAACAGTAGAGCAATATGGTGATAATAGGGCATGAAGGAGACTGTATGGCAAGAAGTAACAGTAGTAACACTTTATACTAGTCTTTCTTAACCTGCAGCCATTAAGCTATTCTTTAAGGACAACTCCCAGCTGAAGGGAAGATCCAATTTTACATAAAGACTGAGGGTTAATAGAAGAAGATAAGCCATAAGAACCACTTGACAAACCACAAGCTTGTAAAAAAAGTGTTATGACTCTGGAGGACTAGGACCATAGTATGATACCATAGTTCTATCTGGAGGATTAGGACCATAGTATGATACCATAGTACTATGTGGATGACTAGGACCATAGTATGATACCGCCATTCCATCTGGTGAACTAGGACTATGGTATGATACCAAAGTTCCATCCGGAGGACTAAGAGCTGCCTCCAGCTGGGAAGAAGATAAGCTATAAGAACCACTTGACAAACCGCAAGCTTGTAAAAAAAGTGTTATGACTCATTGTAATAAATATACCATATGTCATTGATCTGGAAGCATCATAATGTTTGTGACATGCTCTCACACTAAAGACTAGCCAACTAGAATACAGAACAAGCCAGGCCAAAGCATCTACTGTAATGTATATCACCCACAGAAAGAAATCAGATTGGCTGCCTCTTGTCCTCAGATATCAAATACAACCCAATCCAATCAACAGTGGATATACTGCTGGGGCATACCACATTAGACACATTCGGTCACAAAAGGTCTTCATTGCACTAAGCCCTCAGAATTTGACTAACAAAAAACCCAAAACAGGAAAAGTATGTTTTTATAGGAATTACAGAGGTTATTTCTCAAGGCTATGAGAAGACTAAACCATATATTTGAGAATATGGACTAAATATGGTCAATATGGACCATATTATGGAAACTATGAGGGGTCTGAAGTATTGGGTTAGTTTCAGCCTGATTTTCTGTCCTTAGGATTATTGTAAGTAGTCTGCTACAAGGGCTAAATGTGGCTACACTACATATGCACCAATATCTTAAAAATTATAGATGCACCCCAGATTGCAGAATTTTCCAGTCCCTTATTTTTTTTGGCTGCCCTTGTCTTATAAAAAGATAAATACATTTTTGTGAAAAATGTAAATGCCCATTCCAGGTCCTGAATATTAATAATTGAGAATTAGGCTTCCCCAACATTACAGTTTGCTAAAGAGATTGACAGAATTAAATGATGTGCCCCATTTCTGATAAATATAAGGATATTAGAATGGAGGAGTTCCATGACCATACAGAAGAGCTTTTATGTAGGTCAGAGAATGCCAAGGTGACATGTGTAAGGATTCACAGTACATAGAGAAGGCATAGAGATGCTGGGTTGGGTTGGATTGGCAATTATAATCAGCCCTTTTTTTCCACCATAGGTCTATATGAAACTCAGGGTATATCTGGGGGTGGTTGGTTTGCAGGCTGGTGGGGCACCAGCCCATGTAATATTCCCTTGAGTGGCAATTAGTGATGCGTGTGTTGAAAAATATCTGATCCCCTTCTGCCCAAACCCAACCGGTGCCTGAGTAATCCTGCTATGGTGCTTTATATACCCTACCCCTTCTCTAAGGCATCCGAGTGAGCGGGGCAGGTGTAAGTATATGAACAAGTGCCACCCATCAGCAATGGGGCTGGAACATTTCTATAACATAGGTCTATATGACACCCACGGCATATCTGGGGGTAGGTAGGGTAGTTCCCTGAAGACCTCTGAACTGCAGACTGACAGCAGAGGAGTGAGTGACAGCAGCAGGGTCAGAACTAAGTGTAGGTAGAAGAGGCACATGCCTAGGGTGCAACAGTGGGGAGGTGCCAGGCATTTAGCTTCTCTACCTCCCAACCCCAGGTTCTAGCCTTCATGACTTGTCTATAGCTCCTTCTCCTCTCCTCAATCCCCCACTTGCTATGAGACGAGTGGGGGGTGTGGCTCTCTGGGTTCTGCCTTGGGTGCATTAAGGGTTTGGCTTGGGGATGACTGGCAGCTGCAAGGACAATGGAGAAGTGAGTCACAGTTTGAGGGGGTGGGATGGGATGGGTGGCATTGGCAATGCCATTGGGGTGGCAGTTTAATTTGCAAGTGGGAAGGCTGACAGGGCACAGGGCCAGGTAGTAGAGCGCCCAGGCTGGTGCAGAATACAGTCTGCCACCTGTCTGACCTGCCCATCACTATCGCCAATACTACTTGGCCCAGCTGTGATGTGACACCTATTACATTTAGCGCAGTCTACATCTAATTCCTATGAGAATGGGCCCTCTATGTCAGCTTGTTTGTTGGGCCCTAAACGCCTCAGTCTGACGTTGCCTGTTCTACACAATGGCACACCATCCAACCAATAGTGTTCCAGATACAGTACTCCGCTCTTGATGCCCTCACTTGCCCCAAGTAATGTCTCTTGTCAAACGTGCATGAAATTATAGTAGTTCAATTAAATGTAATGCCTCATTATGCTGCCCTTTTAATAATGGAAGCTTTAGCAGTCTGGCTTTCCAGTAGCATATTATGGGGACACTGTGTATATATATATATCTATCTATCTACTGAATGGTAGTGTGTTGGGGGTTTCCTTAATGGAGAAGGATCTAGGGGTTTTTGTAGATCACAAGTTGTCCAATTCCAGGCAGTGTCATTCTGTGGCTACTACAGCAAATAAAGTGCTGTCTTTTATAAAAAAGGGCATTGACTCAAGGGATGAGAACATATTTTTGCCGCTTTATAGGTCCCTGGTAAGGCCTCACCTTGAGTATGCAGTGCAGTTTTGGGCTCCAGTCCTTAAGAAGGATATTAATGAGCTGGAGAGAGTGCAGAGACGTGCAACTAAACTGGTAAAGGGGATGGAAGATTTAAGCTATGAGGTTAGACTGTCGAGGTTGGGGTTGTTTTCTCTGGAAAAGAGGCGCTTGCGAGGGGACATGATTACTCTGTACAAGTACATTAGAGGGGATTATAGGCAGTTGGGGGATGTTCTTTTTTCCCATAAAAACAATCAGCGCACCAGAGGTCACCCCTATAGATTAGAGGAACAGAGCTTCCATTTGAAGCAGCGTAGGTGGTTTTTCACGGTGAGGGCAGTGAGGCTGTGGAATGCCCTTCCTAGTGATGTGGTAATGGCAGACTCTGTTAATGCCTTTAAGAGGGGCCTGGATGAGTTTTTGAACAAGCAGAATATCCAAGGCTATTGTGATACTAATATCTACAGTTAGTATTACTGGTTGTATATATATAGTTTATGTATGTGAGTGTATAGATTGGTTAGTATAGGTTGTGTGCTGGGTTTACTCGGATGGGTTGAACTTGATGGACAATGGTCTTTTTTCAACCCTATGTAACTATGTAACTATATACACACACTTGCCCCAACACGTCATAAATTTTGGCTAAGGGAAAGGGAAACCCTCAGATTCTATAAATTTTCTAAAAAATTTTTTTTCCCATTGCTGTGAATCTAGCCTGTGTGCCAGATATCCATATTCATTGGAATGGGGGTGGGGGGCTACAAATGATTCCCTTGGATAGCAAGGCTTATTAAGTATGCGTTAATGCTCCCCAGGCAGTGCTATTTCATAGGCAAAGAGGCTTTTCTCGGGCTGGCCCGGCAAGGCTTGATAAAATTCTGCTGATCCTGTGCTCTGACACGGTGCTGACAATACTGCTGCTTATTGTTAGGGGAGGACGGATGCGCCTTGGCTTCTCTGAAACCTTCCTAAGCGCATACAGGGTGCATCTCATTCGGCCCCCCTATCCATAATCTCGACAAACGTCTCTTCCCCGCATTAATTTCCATTTCAGCTAGCGCAGGGCTCTGAACAATAATGAGTCGGCCATGAAAAAGCAATGGATGGAGAGGCGCAGCAGGCTTTTTTAGGTGTTACGGATACACGAGATATACAGCTGTGTCAATAGAAGCGGCCCTGATGAGGAGGTGACCCAGGATTTATCGCAATGTATTTTCCATCTGGGTGACCTCCCGGAGAAGTTCAGGGAATGTGGAGATGCACGGCTGGAGCTGGATGTCACCTGCGCTTCCCGCTGAGGTGCATATACCAGCATTATGCTGATCCACTGCCTCTGAAATGCTGTCTCTCCCTAAAGAGCCGCAATGTCTGCACTGAATATGATGAGTGAATGTACAGCGGGACAGGCCAAGTCTGTACAGAGACGCTCCGCTCTATCAAGCTCCTGGCCAATGGGGCTGAGCCAGTTTCATCCGGCATGCTGGGGATGAACTGCTTTCCTTTAACCAGCTTCCTACCTTCCTTACACAAAAAAAGAACTTTAAGGAGTCATCCTCAAATCAAAATGCAATGTGGAAAGTGCCACGAAAAGAGCACAATAATATAATGAATAATGTACCCCCTACTGTGAATGATAAGGATATTAGAAGTCACTGAGAGGTTCTGTCTCCATATAAAGGCACAAGGCTTTGTGCAATAGGTAGGGTTGCCCCCTACTGTAAATGATAAGCATATTAGAAGTCACTGAGGGGTTCTGTTGCCATATAAAGGCACAAGGCTTTGTGCACCAGGTTGGGTTGCCATTTGGCTGGTATTTGTATGTATGTATGTATAACTTTATTTATAAAGCGCCACAAGGGTACGCAGCGCTGTACAGTCTTACAGAATACAAAATTACACACAGGACAAGTGATATAATAAATAAATACAATAAATACATATATGTATATATATATATATATATATATATAAGTGCTATGTGGTATGAGACACAGTAGGAAGGAGGTCCCTGCCCCGTAGAGCTTACAATCTGAGTGGTATTTAACTGGCCTAATCAGTAAATCACCAGCTAGGACGGCATCAGCATTACAAATTTGCTGGTAATGTACTTGCAGGTGACATCTTAAACTCACAGAGGTGTGAATGCTGTGGAGTTACTTTGAAAGGATTACCAAAGTTTCTTGCAACTCTTCAAAACAGGTGTTACTTGTTAGAGTTGCATGAATGGATGTGTGAAGAGTTCTGAAGCTGCTGGGGTAGAGATGTTAGAACAGCATTGTATGTAGCAGACAGATGGTGTCAAAGTCCCCCGCCTCTGTTTAAGGATGGCTTCTCCAGTTTAACACGAATGGCCTCTTTTACACCTCTTTCAAACCAGTGGTCTTCTTTGTCCAAAATTTGGAGATTGCTATTTTCAAAGGAGTGTCCCTTGTCTTTTAGGTGTAGAAATACAGCAGAGTCCTGGCCTGTAGTGTTCGCCCTCCTATGCTGAGCCATTTGCTGGTCTGTGCACTCCTCGCTACACTGGACTGTGTTTACAACATTGCAACATTACCTGTCACCTCTCTGAAGAGTTACAAAGTGCCATTGTGATTGGATTAGTGGAAGAGAATATATATATGCTGAGGAATTCCCATACCAGTCAGTTGAACTGAAGAAGCTGCTCGGATGAGTAGTGAAACGTCTTCAATGATTACCTAACAAGTCCAGTTGCTTTAGATTTAATTATACTAGATATACTATGACATGGATGAATGAAAATCTTCATACATTTGGTTAGGCAGTTTGAGCAAACTCAGGGGCTGTTCCTGCTGAATTGTGCTTAGTACAGACTACTATGCTGCCATAGTTTCATGCTATTTCTTGGGGGGTGTAGAAAAGCTGATAATTTTATTCCGAGTTCTAATGTGTTCTGAACATTAAAGGGGAGAGAAATCTAATTCTTCTGGATCTCCCACCAGCGCAGCTTTTCATAAACATCTCACACAAGCACCAGTCGATCAATAACCAGCGATCTCCTTTAAAAATATATTTATGTGCAGATGGGTTCCATGTAGTTATTTCAGGATATCCTGGTGAATCCATGTGTTGGGAATGAGCCTCTCGTCTCTCCTCTCCGCAATCTTTTATTTTCTATTTTCATTATTTGGAATTAAGCACTCAAAATTCCTTCATTTTTTATTTTTTTGGTAAGAATCACTTTTTAAATACGTTTTCTTCAAATGGCAAAAATATCTTGTATCAAAATATTTAGCAATAGATGTTCAGTAACACAAGCTGCCATAGCCAGTTCTGCATCTGAATATTTGTATTATATTGCTACATTAGGGCTCTGCTTCTGCAGATGGGGGGCAGCCATCTTTCTTCTGAGATTCTTACAGAGAATCAGCTACATCAGGTTGCCTTTGGCAGGCTTGTGCCCATATGGTAGATAGTGGGTAGCAGGACCCCATTCTAATTGATTGGTAGGGCCCCCCACACAGGGAGCCTGGGCAGAGAGTAGGGGTAATTTACAAAGTACAGGACAAATGCACAACATGCCCTGTTTTCTGTTCTCCTTTACCTTGCCCCATACTTTGCACCCAGGGCACAGTTCTACAGAACCAAGACAGTTGCTTCCCCTATGAATACAGAGCTTCCTGTTTTTGCCAGTTCTGTATCCACGTGGAAAGAGCAGAGGACAGATCCAAACTGGGATTCAAAATAGGCCCTGGCATTTCAAGTACACAGAGGCCCAAACATCCCTGTACAATAAATAGTGACTGTCTATGGCATCTAACAGCAGCCCCTTGGGCATTTGCCAGAATCCACAGATTGCCAGTCTGGACCTGTTGGGATCTGATCTGGTGGGCTTATTGGTTCAAGCAGGTGGAAAGTGTGGGTTGTGGATCTGGGAGATGGTCTGTTAAATGCGACCCATAAGGTCCCAAACCTCATCCACAAACCCCAGAGAAACAACAACCTCCAGGCCTGCCCAACACTGTTCATATCTACAGACAAGTCAACTCCTTTGTATTTGCTGGGAGTCTTCTAGATTTAGGCTCCCCTCCCCTGGTCCCACAATAACAGGTCAGTAATTTCCCCTAAACCTATCTTACCCACCCAGTTGAAATGCAGAGAATCACCACCCAAAATCCAAAGATATCCAATATCGTCCAAAACAATGAAACAGTGGGGCAGGGCCAGGATGTGGCGCATCCAAGATGCCCCTGGATCACTTTGGATCTGAGCAGGCATCTCTGTATCTGGTCAGATCCCTTTAACTCTCAGCCAAAGTGATTCCCATGCCACACCAACAATGAAGCCAGGGACCTTCAAGGTTTTGACCAAGTCCACAAGGAGTTCATTTACAAGTCTGTGCCTGAAAATCATGTCCCAACCCCCATTGGGCTGTTTCTTTGTTAGTGAGTAAATCCTATTTTGCTTTACATACACCTATGTGTCTTCAGCTGAGAGCATTGGGCTCCTCAACAGTCTACCCCACATCTCATCTACCTTAAGCTCCCTCTACATGTGGGAGTCTTGCTATTGACTTTTGGTTTATGTTTTTGGAATTTATTTTTTCTTGAGGCTAAATGACTTGAGTTGGATATAAATAGCTTCTGAAGATTACTGTCAGAACAACTCTACAGTCTCTTTCTAGCACTAAGGGCTCTGGCACACGGGGAGATTAGTCGCCCGCGAAAAATCTCCCTGTTCATGGGCGACTAATCTCCCCGAGTTGCCTTCACCTGCCATCCCACCAGCGACAATGTAAGTCGCCGGTGGGATCGCACACGCGGTGGCGAGATTTCGGGAAATCGCCGAAAAAGACTCGCGCGGCTTTTTCGCCGATTTGCGCGAAATCGCGGCGCCGCGTGTGCCATCCCACCGCCAACTTACATTGTCGTCGGTGGGATGGCAGGTGAAGGCAACTCGGGGAGATAAGTCGCCCGTGAACAGGGAGTTTTGTCGTGGGTGACTAATCTACCCGTGTGCCAGAGCCCTAATAGAACCTATAAAATTCTTGCAGATATTGTCCTGGCTGGAATCAAACTTACAACCCCAGGAGGTATAATGTAGTCAGTTTTGCTCTAGGTCAGCTGGCTTCTACAACATTGTTTCAGGCGTCAGAACCACCATTGCATCATTTGCTTGTAATGCTATCCTTGAGAATATTTTTCCTTTAATCAGCAGGCTGATTTATATTCCACAAAAAACCAAGCCTAAGTGATTGGCACATATTTACACTGGGCCCAGTACATGTACTTTGGAATCCATTAGGAGGCTAACTGGTGACATATTATAAGATAAAGAATAGGGAGAGGTGGGTTGGGCAGACAATAAAATAGTGTTTGGAGAGGAGGGGCAAATGACAATGCATGTGTGCAAAGGAAGGGGCATTTTATGCTCACTGTTTCACTTCAATCATTGACTTAAGAGGTAGGCAGCTGATGCTTACATGGCTAATGTAAGCATCAGAGGAAGAAGTAGTAATCTCCGCTGCATGCTGGCTAATGCGCGTAGCTTGTCGGGAAAAATAGGGGAGCTGCAGGCTATTGCATGTATTGAAAATTATGACTTAATTGGTATCACTGAGACCTGGTGGGATGAAAAATGCGACTGGGCTGTGAATTTAAATGGGTATACGCTTTTTAGGAGGGACAGAGGGATTAAAAAGGGTGGAGGGATTTGTCTTTATGTAAAGTCAGATTTAAAGCCATGTAATAAAGACATTACAAATGAAAACGTTGAATCTCTTTGGGTAGAAATTTCAGTAGGGCTGAAGGTCACAAAGAAAATGATCATTGGTGTATGCTATAAACCACCCCGTATAGATGAGGGGGATGAGGCCCAGCTACTTTTGCAAATGGAGGAGGCTTCAAAATTGGGTCAAGTTGTTATTATGGGGGACTTTAATTATCCGGACATTGACTGGAGTAATGGGGTGGCTAAGTCAGAAAAAGCTAGTAGGTTTGTAAATATGCTAAATGACAACTTTTTATTTCAGGTGGTTCAAGAACCTACTCGGAATGAGTCTATTTTGGACCTGGTAATATCTAATAATACTGAACTTATCTCTAACATTTGTGTGGGTGAGCATTTGGGGAACAGTGATCACAACATGGTCTCCTTTGAGATAATGCTACAGAGACAGCTCTATAAGGGAGTAACTAAAACACTCAATTTTAGACGTGCAGACTTTGCCAGTATAAGGGCATCTCTGCAATGTGCCAACTGGGAAAGGCTTTTCATGGGGTTAGACACAGAAGGAAAATGGAACATCTTTAAAACATTGCTTTGCAAGTATACACAACAGTATATTCCCCTTGTAAGCAAGGAGAGGCATCGCAAAGCAAAACCTTTATGGCTGAATAAAAGAGTTAAGGTCGAGGTTGGTAATAAAAAACGTGCTTTTAAAGCATTCAAGTTAGCTGGGACAGCGGAAACTTTCATCAGGTACAAGGAAGCAAATAAAGCATGCAAAAAAGCTATCAGGCAAGCTAAAATAGAGATGGAAAGGGATATTGCAGCAAGGAGTAAAAAGAATCCAAAATTATTTTTTAATTATGTGAATAGTAAAAAAATGAAGCAAGAAGGGGTGGGAACTTTATTATCACGGGGGGGTACGTTGGTTGATGAGAACGGGGAAAAAGCAGAAATTTTGAACTCTTATTTTTCATCTGTCTATACATCTGAGGAGCCAGATAATGAAGGCTTCCCTTTTAATTTACCAAGTGCTAGTAATTTAGCTACTGACTACGCGTGGGTCACTCAGGAGGAAATTCAAAAGAGACTTGAACATGTAAAGGTAAACAAAGGTCCAGGACCGGATGGGATTCATCCCAGGGTATTAAATGAGCTGAGCGCTGTGATTGCCAAGCCTCTTCACATAATTTTTCAGGATTCGTTGAGGTTTGGCATGGTGCCGAGAGACTGGCGGATTGCTAATGTGGTGCCATTATTTAAAAAGGGATCTCGTTCTCAGCCTGAAAACTATAGGCCTGTTAGTCTGACATCAGTAGTAGGAAAGCTTCTGGAAGGGGTAATAAGGGATAGGATAGTTGAATACATTGCAGTTCACAATACTATTAGTTTGTGCCAGCATGGTTTTATGCGTAACCGATCTTGCCAGACTAATTTAGTTGCCTTTTATGAGGAGGTGAGCAGGAACTTTGATGCTGGAATGGCAGTTGATGTCATCTACTTAGATTTTGCTAAAGCGTTTGATACAGTACCTCACAGAAGGTTAATGATCAAATTGAGGAATATTGGCCTAGAACATAATATTTGTAATTGGATAGAAAACTGGCTGAAGGATAGAGTACAAAGAGTGGTGGTAAATGGAACATTTTCTAATTGGGCCAGTGTGGTTAGTGGAGTACCGCAGGGGTCAGTCCTTGGTCCTTTGCTTTTTAACTTGTTTATTAATGGCCTGGAGGGGGGCATAGACAGTACTGTTTCTATTTTTGCTGATGACACTAAATTGTGCAAAACTATAAGTTCCATGCAGGATGCTGCCGCTTTGCAGAGCGATTTGACAAAATTGGAAAACTGGGCAGCTAACTGGAAAATGAGGTTCAATGTTGACAAGTGCAAAGTTATGCACTTTGGTAGGAATAATATAAATGCAAACTATCTACTGAATGGCAGTGTGTTGGGGGTTTCCTTAATGGAGAAGGATCTAGGGGTTTTTGTAGATCACAAGTTGTCCAATTCCAGGCAGTGTCATTCTGTGGCTACTACAGCAAATAAAGTGCTGTCTTGTATAAAAAAGGGCATTGACTCAAGGGATGAGAACATATTTTTGCCGCTTTATAGGTCCCTGGTAAGGCCTCACCTTGAGTATGCAGTGCAGTTTTGGGCTCCAGTCCTTAAGAAAGATATTAATGAGCTGGAGAGAGTGCAGAGACGTGCAACTAAACTGGTAAAGGGGATGGAAGATTTAAGCTATGAGGTTAGACTGTCGAGGTTGGGGTTGTTTTCTCTGGAAAAGAGGCGCTTGCGAGGGGACATGATTACTCTGTACAAGTACATTAGAGGGGATTATAGGCAGTTGGGGGATGTTCTTTTTTCCCATAAAAACAATCAGCGCACCAGAGGTCACCCCTATAGATTAGAGGAACAGATCTTCCATTTGAAGCAGCGTAGGTGGTTTTTCACGGTAAGGGCAGTAAGGCTGTGGAATGCCCTTCCTAGTGATGTGGTAATGGCAGACTCTGTTAATGCCTTTAAGAGGGGCCTGGATGAGTTTTTGAACAAGCAGAATATCCAGGGCTATTGTGATACTAATATCTACAGTTAGTATTACTGGTTGTGTATATATATATAGTTTATGTATGTGAGTGTATAGATTGGTTAGTATAGGTTGTATGCTGGGTTTACTCGGATGGGTTGAACTTGATGGACAATGGTCTTTTTTCAACCCTATGTAACTATGTAACTATGTATGTTCATGCTTAAAGACCATTTTACTTTTATGAATGGGCTAGAGATGATTGGGAATTATCTACAGATAACCATAGGAATCTTGTATCTTCCAACAGTTTCTTAGCAAATAGGGCCAGCTTTCCATTGATAGGCCATTTACAGGCTTGACCTCTCTAATTCCTTGACTGTCCAGAGATCTAAAACCTAGGACTTCTGGCTTCTCGGCATTAGAAAGTTCCATGGACTTCTGAAGTCTGGCAAGCACCAATGTGCCCATTGAACCACAAATGTACAGGGGCCAGTAAATGTATGTGAGTCCCTGAAATTTATGGCAGTTTTGCTTTATTCCATTTACATTCTAGTTATCTCAAGACTGCCAAGCCAAACAACATATTTTTGTAAATATCCTCCTGGAACAAAATGTAGGTTCCAGGTCCCCTTTATGGTCCATAATTTGGTTTTGCCCACTCCTCATATAATTACATTTTCAAATGTCATCCCTCTTTACTTCCACCATAGTCTCAGTGCCCCAGTATGGTGACAGCAACACTCCCCAATGCAGGCACTTCAACTAACAGGACTAAGTAGATTGGGGTACAATAATTGTAGGCCATGTTTAGGGCAATGGTCCACAGGGTGATTCCAAACCATTTTGCTGCATGTAGTACTTTCTAGGTCAGCGGGATGGCAAAATGCTCAGAATTGTCCATTAACAGACTTGAATAATAACCTTGATCCTTAAGTTGCACATGTGACCAAGGTGACAATGGAAAGCAATTGGGGGGATGAGGGCACTGCTATATAATATTCTGATTGGTAGTACAATAAGGGCTGGAGGTGGTTGGTTGGTGATGTAAGGGGTGGGGTGATGATGCAAGGGACAGGCTGATGATGCAAGAGGGGTGGGTTGATGGCACAAAGGGGTGGAGCCATGAATTGGTTTATGGACAGATTAGGAAGAGAAGGGGTAAGTTAAATGTATGAGCTAGGGTTGGAATGAGATCATATTACAAATCAGGTCTGTACTGGACTTCAAAAAGGCCCTGGCATTTCAAGTACGAAGAGGACCAAAATGCCCCCAGAGGCCCAATAGCTAGTCACTGTCTATGGCTTCTTACAGCAGCCCCTCTGGTATTTGCCAGAATCCACTGATTGTCAGTCCTGGCCTGTTACACATTGCCAGTAAATTTGTAATACCAGCCCTGGCCTTGGCAGATGTTGCCAGGTGGCAACCCTAAGTATAGTTTTGTAGGGTAATGTCTGTAAAAGTCAGGCTTGTGAGGCTTAAGGGCTACTTAATTGCAATGCAATGTGGGGCAATCCCCAGTGCTTTATGCAGTTCCCAGCTCAGAGGGCAGCAAAACATGGGAATAGCCCCAGGTGCTATTGCCTTCAAAGAGCGATTGAGCCTAGGTTTGCCACCTCAAATAGGCGGGGGCAGGGTGGTGACATCAGGGGCGGGCCAATTCCATTTTGGGGTAGTTACTTTGACCTTAAGGGTCAGGTTATGATGTGGTGGCCTGTGATTGAACTGGGCAGCCCCTCTAAAAACTGAGCAAACTGGACAGGCGGCCACCCTAACTGAGCCTCTTTAGTCTGACTTCTACAAACATTACTGTACAATGCCGCACCACCAATCCAAATATTATTTTGCAGTCCCTCCAACCCTTTCATGAACGGGCTTCACCATTTTCAGTCCTATTTTTACTTTCCTCGTGCACAAGGTCAACGGCGAGATTACGCCAAGCTGCACGTGCATCGTTTAATAAAGTCACACGAGAAACCACAAATAGGGGGAGGAATCCAAATATATACATTAACCAAGCTGAATGTGATAAAATAGGTATTAGAAGAAAAAAAAAAAGAGCCAGGCGAGAGAAAAACATAGTTTTGCTTGTGCCCCAGGAGCGGCGCACGGATTGATCGAAGGCAGGTTAGTGTGGTGCCGGGGCGAGCCTCATTCCCCATTGCTGCCGTACAATTATTGGAAAAGCACTCGTGCTGCTGCAGTGAAATTAGTTATTGATCCCTTGTCTGGCTGATGATCCCGCGCCTGCTGCACAAACAGCTCTCTCTCTGCCACCACTTCTGACAGCCTTGACTCCTGATGTGCATCCCTTCATGGCACCCAAGGTGGTTGCACCCTGAAAAGCTCCGCTTGCATTAACCGATTTGTTGCTGCTGCTGCCTCCTGTTTTGTTTTTTTTTAATTTCCATCTTTTGTCTTATTCAGTCATCACTGGCATTAGAACAGTGTTGTGGTTGTCATTGCTTCCTGCAGTCTCCTTTGTCCTTGCTTCTGTGACAGTATTAGGGGAACAAAGAGGAGGGGGCAGTGATAATTTATACCAATTCTACATACAGATGATTATTATAATTGGATTAAGAAGGTACTGTTGGCAAGGCTATAATGGGATGTATACAGAGTCAAACTGGGTTGTCCCCTCATGGACCCCCACCCCAGTCATGAACGTGCAACCCACCCCTCAGGGCGCCACATTGCTTTTATTTTTGGCTGCGATCAGGGGATGAGGGAGGAGCGCCTGGGTCAGAGAGCGAGCAGGGAGTGGGACTGGGTTGGTGGGGACCACAGGGTTTTTTCCCACTGTCCTGCTAATCCAGTCCGACCCTGGCTGTATAGGGAAATGGGTTACTGTATCTATAGCACTGGCAGGGTCGGACTGGGCCGGTGTGAGACCTGGCACTAATGGGCCCTGCAGACCTCGCTGGCTAAGCCCGATTCCCTGCTGTGGCCCCTGCCAGCCCACTCCTCCTGCTCCCCCATCTGTGAGCCTGCTCCCCCCCCTCTGCCCATCTGGAACTGCAGGAAGGGTAGGGCCCACCAGGGCTGCGGTCTCAAGAGCCCCTGCACCCCCGCAGGGGCCCCCAACACGGCCTTCACACCCCCCGCAGGGGCCCCCCACTACCAGTCTGACCCCCTCCCCAAAGTGCATAAATTAAATTTACCTTCAGTGCGTCGGGGTAGGTAGACCAGTGTCTTGGGGTAGCACCTGGTTGGGTTCAGGCCTGTGCAGGTGGGGTACCCCAGAGGGGCCCCTGGCACCCAAGTCCAACATTGAGCACTGGAAAGTACACTTGGTTACACATGTACACATGCATAGAGAAGGAGCGCTGTAAGTAGGGCTCATTTACTATAGCAACCAATCAGTGATGACATTTTTCCAGCCAGCAGCAGGTATAACAATGAAAGCAGACTTCAGATTAGTTGCCATGGGTTACTGCCAAATGTTTCTAAATGAGCCCCATATAATGAGTAGCAGAGGTAAAGATACAGCTTGGGCAAACACCATGTTGAAGATTTTCCTCCATGCCACCCTGTTCATAAATGAGTTTTTGTTTTATTGGACTTCTCCCCATGTTAAGAAAAACACATAATGTCCCTGTGCTAAAGCAAGGAGCAGGTAGCCTTTATTAAACAGCCTCATAAAAAAAGGAATAACCTCAAAGGTACTTGAAGGTTAATGCTTCTCAAAAAGCCATTGTTGTCATGTCTGCCACAATAAAGGCAGCGAAGAAGAAAGATCCCTCAGCACCAATAGCCATGGAGGAAGGTAGAGAAGGATCAGTCTGGGATCATGATCTTGACCCAAAGAGGCAAGGAGCTGTCAGGGAGCAGCTTATTGTATGGGTTTACACTGAACATGGAGCATGTTGTTCTTTATTTAGAATTTATTATTATTTTATGGAACATCAATACAGCGGCTGCTGGGGGTCCAAGTGTGGAGAAGGCCAGTTGGTAGGGTTACTATGATATCATTCTTTCTTCCATAGTATTTAATATTGGCATCAAACATTTATAGCCACGGGGGTGCCCTATGGTCTGGCCAGGCTACTGGTTTATAGTGATACCCTTCATGCCGTTCCCTACTCATTCTTTAGTCTTCAGGTCAGGTCTCTGCCTGGTTGCTAGGGTCAGCGACTCTAATAAACATATACGTTTATAACAATAAATGTTGCTACAATGATCTGGCCACCCATGTGGTAGGCTAAATATGTATGTATGTATGTATATATGTATATATAACTTTATTTATAAAGCGCCACAAGGGTATGCAGCGCTGTACAATCTTACAAAATACAAAATTACATACAGGGAGGACAAGTGATATAATACATAAAAATACAATAAATATATATATATAAACGCTTTTCCCATATAGATTGTAAGCTCTACGGGGCAGGGACCTCCTTCCTCTTGTGTCCTCGACTCTTAACTTATTGCTGCTGTATTTATCTGTATTTATTATTATACTTTGTATTTATCTATTATCTTAACACCCTGTTTGTATTAATGTATTCTACTGTACAGCGCTGCGTACATAAGTAGCGCTTTATAAATAAAGATATACATACATACATACAAGTGCCATGTGGTATGAGACACAGTAGGAAGGAGGTCCCTGCCCTGTAGAGCTTATCTAATAGTTTGCCCCCTGGGTCATTGATTGGATCATATTAGAGGCCTACACTGATTGGTCAGTAAAGGGTCATCAACATACAATTTAGCCTTCACTAGATGGAATTTTTAAACCTGCCCAATAAACATCTAGCTATTCCCCAGCCTTCTGTACTGATACAGCATTATTAGAGTCTCAGGTCCTTTCTAATACATGAGTGATACTCAGAGTTTCCTGTATAACTCAGCCTGCAGCCTTGTGCCTTTATATGGTCACAGAACCCCTCAGTGACTTCTAATATCCTTATAATTTACAGTAGGGGGTACATTATCCCTTATAATACATGAGTGATACTCAGAGTTCCCTGTATAACTCAGCCTGCTGGTCCTACCACTTCACCTATTCCACTCACTCAAGGGGTGTGTCCACTCTAGTAAGGAAAAGTCTGCAATTTGAATTTACAAAGATAGTCACTGACCAGTTTGGTCGCTTCTTAATAATACAAGCAAACAAACCCCTGACACTGGTTAACCTATATGTCCCACCACCGTTCAGCATATATATACTCAACCAAATAATGAGCAAACTAGCCGAATTCTCTCCAGCCCCACTCTGTCTAATGGGCGACTTTAATTCAGGCATGGATCCATCCCTTGATAGACTAAACACGCACACCCAAGGTCCAACAAAACTCGTGCAATGGGCCACCTCCATGTTCCTTCAAGATGCATGGAGATGGAAACATCCGTCCCAACAAAGTTTCTCCTGTCACTCACAAACCCATAAGTCACTATCTAGAATAGACCAAGCTCTAACTACCCTGGATATATTGCCCATACTTGACCAAATAACCTATCTTCCACAAGCAATCTCTGATCACTTCCCTCTACTACTAACCCTTAGATGGCTACCCCCAACAACACATAGATCCTGGCGCCTGAGCCCCCTGTGGTTCAAAAACCCAGAAGTAGAAGCCAAAAATGCAGAGGCCTACAAAGAATACTGGGCCACTAATGTAAACACGGCCTCCCCAAACACACTCTGGGATGCATCTAAGGCTGTTATGAGGGGGACTCTGGCACATGCAATAGCACAGGCCCGCAACAATGCCAAAGCCCAAGTGAGACAGGCAGAGGAGGAGTTGACCCAAGCGGAGAGAGAACACATTCTCTCTCCTTTAGATCTCTCCTACAACAAGCTACTCCAAGCTAAAAACACTCTAGAAAGAGAGGAAACATCTCTCACAAAAAAAGCCATCCTATACCAGTCTCAGCGAACCTTTGAAAAAGGAGACAAAAATGGTAAGCTCCTCGCCTTTCTGGCTAAAGCCCAATCTTCCCCCTCTGCAGTAGCAAGAATTCAAACCTCAACAGGGGCATGGGTCACAGACCCACCCTCTCATAGCACAAGAATTTGCAATGCAACGCTACACCTCTACGGTAAACTATACTCCTACTCAACTCTCCCAATATTTAGATACTATTACAATACCAACACTATCTCCAGGCTCCCAAGCACTCTTAGACTACCCAATATCTACCCAAGAAATAGAACAGGCCATAGCAGACCTACCCTCAGACAAAACCCCAGGCCCAGATGGACTCCCATCAGAGTGGTATAAAGCCCTATCCAAACCTATCCCGGCCCACCTACTGGAAACCCTACAATATGCATATGACACCAAGACCCTCCCCCCATCCCAACTAGAAACCCAAATAGTAGTGATCCCTAAACAAGGAAAGGACCCAAGCGGCTGTTCCTTTTATCGCCCTATTTCCCTTTTGAATACCGGCGCAAAAATATTAGCAAAACTCCTGGCAAATAGGCGCAAGAAGGTCATAGTTGACCTCATACACCCCGACCAATCAGGATTCATGCCAGGAAGGTCCACAGCCTTTAACATAAGACACCTATTTACCAACCTGCAATTGGTACACGCAGAGAAAGGTTCCAGAATCATTGCCTCTCTAGACTCGACTCTGTTGAATGGCCATACCTCTGGGAGACACTAAGAAGGTTTGGCTTGGGCTCAAGATTCATTGCATGGGTAAAACTTCTCTACAATGCTCCAAAAGCATGTGTCAAGGTAAATGGGATCACCTCAGCCTTGTTCCTCCTGGCAAGGGGCACAAAACAGGGATATCCCATTCCCCATCATATTAGCCCTAGCTATTGAACCCTTAGCTATCCTTATCAGGGAGTCACAATCCATAAAAGGTCTCACCTACCAAATGATCACCGAAAAGATCTCACTTTTGCAGACGACCTACTTATATATCTGGCCGATCTTGGTGCATCTCTATCTGCCCTCCTACAAACAGTCAATCAATTTGGGAACTTTTCAGGGCTGAGAATAAATTGGGAAAAATCGGTTCTCTACTCTCTAGACAATCCCAACCCCCCCGGCTCTAGCAGTAGATACCCCTCTTAAATGGGTCACCTCTTTCAAGTACTTGGGCATTACAATACAATCAGGACTTGATCAATATTTACCCAATAATTTAACCTCTATTATATACTCCCTCTCAAATGACACAGAGAATTGGGCCAAACTACCACTGACTTTGTAGGGGCGAGTCAACATCTTTAAAGGAGAAGGAAAGGCTAGTAAAGAGTTAATCTCAAGCTGCAGGCATACGCTGAGCTGTGTAAAGAAAGTTTCCATAATTCCTCACTCCTGCACAGACACCGGGACCAAGTGAACATGCTCAGTTAGTTAGACTATGAGTCAGCTTCCTGCTGATTGGCTCAGATCCACATTCCTAAGGGGGGGGGGAGTGAGCTCTTTGCATTCTTGAGGGAGGGGGGAGCAGGAGAGAGCAGGAAGCTGAAAGCTGCGTGTCTGTGGCAGAAGAAAAGAGACACAACTAATCTTTTTACAGAGAAGTCAGTGCAGCCTTTCTGTGAGTGCTTATGGCTGTATTTACATAGACCTTTCTGATAAAGCTTACTTAGTTTTTACCTTTCCTTCTCCTTTAAGATGATTTACCTGCCAAAATTATATAATGTATCTTTCACAATGCTCCCGTATATCTCACCGCTAAAATATTTAAAACTATTAACAAAATACTGATCCCATTTCTATGGGGTAACAAACAACCCTGCATCTCATGGGAAAAATTAACTGCCTCCTATACAGACTGAGGATTGGCGCTTCCAAACCTACAACTGAATACAGTTGTAGTAATATGGCATCACAAATGTATTATTTACACTGGTGCTTCCTCCCAGACCCCTACAATCCAAACATGACACTCCAGGCTCTCATTCTGGGCTCAATAGAAGGGATGAGCAACTTCCCCTATCGACATGTAAATGATTTCCCCAAAGTACCCACTACACTATCTGTGCCTTATAGTAACTGAATTGAAGCCCTGAAACTCCATAAAAGGTACCCACCATTGGTCTCAACTAGACTCCCACTATGGGGCAACTCCTACCTTCCACACCTCCGAAACCTACAAGAATTTATCTTCTGGCCAAACCAAAATCTTGAATACCTTCGTGACCTTCTGGTAAACTCTACCTTCCCCACATATGAGCAAATATCCTTAAAGTGCCAAACCCAAAAAACACAATTCTACAAATACTTACAACTTTGGCACACTTTTAATGCCCAATTCACTACCCTGAGACCAGAAACAACTTCACTTGGTATAGAACGCATCCTCCATAAACCCGAAGCTCCTAAACTAGTATAACATATTTACAGTATACTTCCCTCTACCAACCCAAGCCATTTAAAACAGCCAGAGCCCAATGGCTTATTGACAGAAGCAACTGACAACTGTTATAAGTATTTAATATCAACCAGGGACCACCTGATGCAATACAAAATTATGCATCAACTGTATACTACACCATACAAACTACATAAAATGGAAAGGAAACCAGACCCCTCCTGTCCAAGGTGCAATGCCTCACCAGCAGTGTTCTTCCACATGATATGGTCCTGCCCTGATATTGCTAGATACTGGCACAAAATTTTCAAGGTATTAACTGAGAATCTGGACTTCCCCCACGTTATTTCTCCCTCCATATGCCTTCTGGGAATCCTAGAGGACACCATACCAAGTAGCTACTCCAGAAACCGATATCAAATCTGGATGGGAGCTCGTCCACCGTCCATTAAAACATGGAAGCAGTTGGTAAACCATGCAATCCCACTAATCAAACTCACCTCGGAAGCGAGAGGAACACAAGCTAAATTTGACCTGATCTGGACTCCATGGATTGAGGCAGGACTGGACTAACCCTGCACAGTAGGACCTATAACCAAAATGTTATACCTACCCTGCATATAGATTAAGCTGTATCTCTGAACAGTTAACCAAACTGGTGGGGAAATGTACATTCTAAAATGTTTGGCATAACTGTCTGTCTATTGTTAATAAAAACTTACCTTTAATTGCTCAGTCTGCAGCCTTGTGCCTTTATATGGTCACAGAACCCCTCAGTGACTTCTAATATCCTTATTATTTACAGTAGGGGGTACATTATCCATTATAATACATGAGTGATACTCAGAGTTCCCTGTATAACTCAGCCTGCAGCCTTGTGCCTTTATATGGTCACAGAACTCCTCAGTGATTTCTAATATCCTTGTCATTTAGAGTAGGGGGTACATTAGCAAAAAATGGACAGTTTAAATGACATTTTGTTTCCTAGTTATTGTTAGCAAACATATTCCCCACATCAGAGCAGAGCAGAGCAGAATGCAATGTCCTGTAGCAAACTGATTTGCGTTTGTGCGTTGGTCCTACGTAGTAATTTCTACACCAGAGGGTGAAACGCTTCCCTTTAACAAATGAGGCTGTGGGGCATCTGTTGCGATTGCTTTTGTTCCTGCTCCTCCCAGCTGAAATGTAAATAGTGCTGCTTAGAGACAGGCTGCCGGACAGATGGTAACTCACAACAGCCTTTGGCGCTGGGGCACATTCGCATCCCGTGGTTGCATCTTATATATGTGTGTACTTATCAAAGTGTGGTACTAACACCTCATCTTTTGTAAAAATTATTTTTAAAGGCAACCTAAGCGCTGGCAATTTTTCTCCTATTTCTCTTTTTCTCTTTATGAGCAGGTGGTGGCTCTAGTCGTTTATAGCAGCTGGTCAGCGCTATAGTGAGTTAGACCGAGTGCTGGCGACTTGTTTGGGTTTTGTGTATAAACTTTCACTAGGTGTTGCTTTTAGCTGCTCTGTAGCCTTTAAAATATGGAATCACCTTCAGGTGTATGCTAATGAGCCGGGGCTTTAAAGCTCCCTGCTCTCTCACTAGAGCCTTTGTGATAAAGGTAGGTGCAATGGGGTCTTACCACCCAGTCACATTGTCCACTGGGGGACTTGAATTTAATTGTATCACCCCCTGAGGTAAGGGTAGATGCAATGGGGTCTTACTACTCAGTCCCATTGTTCACTGGGGGACTTGAATTTAATTGTATCACCCCCTGAGGTAAAGGGTAGGTGCAATAGGGTCTTACTACTCAGTCACATTGTTCACTGGGGGATTTGATTTTAATTGCACTACAGATTTATATTGTTAATAGGCAGTGTAGGACTCACGTAAAATGAGGGGCCTTGACGTGGCACGTGAGCTTACATATTTTGGCCAAAGTGTGGTACTAACACCTCATCTTTTGTAAAAATTATTATTAAAGGCAACCTAAGCGCTGGCAATTTTTCTCCTATTTCTCTTTTTCTCTTTATGAGCAGGTGGTGGCTCTAGTCATTTATAGCAGCTGGTCAGCTCTATAGTGAGTTAGACCGAGCGCTGGCGACTTGTTTGGGTTTTGTGTGTACTTATCTGCCACTATTTCAGCCCTTATCTTCCCTCTGGTGACTAACACAACCGACTAAACTCTCTCTGTGACAATAAAGAAATCAGACGCCTCTGAGCTTTGGAACAGAGCTGTGCTGTGTATTAAAAATTTATTATTTAAAGAATCTGCTTTATAAATAAGATGTTGGATCCTATCCCTATCACACTTCTAAAGGCAGAGGATAATGTTATAATATCTGTGTTGTTGTACGGTGCAATCAGTTTAACACTGAGCCGCACATTGAATTATTCAGCTAGTGACTACCCCCCATTGGCAGTGGTTGTGCCCAAGCCAAAGGAAGGCAAAGGGTCATTTCTCAAGGTTACAAGTAGCTGCTAAGGGAGCTGAACTCAGGCCTTAAGGACCATGGGGCACACGCAAAGGCCGAGGTCAGGGCTGGATTAATAGTGGGGCAGAAGGAGCAATAATGGCTCCATCAATAAAATCTAGTACAAAGAGGCACAAAATAATGTACTTTATTTGCTCTTGTATTTTAGTGATATTTCCATTGTGCAAATGAGCATGTGTTCCTTTGATAAGGTATCTAAATCTCACCTCGTATTCTGCTTCCCTGTTTCTGCAAGACTCTTTCTAATGTAGATTTTCAGTACAACGGTCAGGTTCTTTGCTTATACCCTTGGGCCCCAACATAACATGGTCTGCTGTGCCTTAAAGGGGAACTCTGGCTTGGGAACCAAAATTTCTTAAAGAGCCCAACATGTCACAGAAACCCATAAAATGTATGAATAAATACCATTTTTATATGCTGAAATCCAGCTTCAAAACAGATCTACTCTTTCTACATCATTTGAAATCCTGGCAGGGGAGGAGGGACTAAAACACTGATGTTACATTTTGTAACAACTTCTCCACAGCTTACACAGCTACATAACCCATAATTCATTGCACTGTGATGTTCCTGATTGACATCATGTTTGCAGGGAATTGTGGGATTGGGAGGATGCAGGCTGAAGGCAGTCAACTGTTACGTTTTATTTGAGTCTCAAAGTAGTCAGCCAGATCAGCTGGGGAACAGGGGCCTGGGCTTAGGGAACTGTTTCAAACCATATTATTACATTAAAATCGTGAAAAGGCTGCATATTCTTTAACTGATGTATTAATTGCTTGACATTATGTTTACCATTCAAAAAGCTAAAGTTTTGGTTGGATGGAGTTCCCCTTTAATCTGGCCATATGTGTACCAATAATATTGCACAAAACAAAGGTTTATACCAGGGGCATGCCAAGGTGACTGGGCAGACTGGGTAGTCGGCCACCTTGCCCTTGCAGCCTTTGAGCACACGAAGGCCCAAACAGTCCCACACAAGCCCTATATAAAGCACTGGCCTATGGCAGTTCACAGCTATCCCTAATTTGCCTGTTGTTGTTTTTTAATCTTACTTACAGGCCTGGACTGTCACAGGGCTGAACTAGGGGTGGGCAGAAGACGCACGTGCCTAGGGAGCAATGCTGGGGGGGCAGTAGGACGTCTTCAGTCTGACTACCCCTATTCTGTGCACTCCCCAAGCCTAGGGTACCTGGCCGGCTAGGCATGGCACTGGACTGGCAATTTGTAGAGGGAGGGCTTATAAGATGCTGTACAGTAACTATTTATTGGACTATTTACTCCATTTTTACTGTATTCCGCCTTTGTGAATTGCCCCCCTGATGCAGGTGCTTTCAGGAGTTCTTCATAAGGGTCAATGTGTGCCATTTCCCTCATTCATTAGAGCAGGGTCGAACTGGCCAACTGGGATATCAGGAAAAATCACAGTCATTCCCTATTTCTGTATGAAAACAATGAGGCTAAATGGATGGAATTTCAATGGAGCAGGTAAGTCAAGGTTACCAGATATACAAAGTAAAATCCGGGAACAAGAAGGGGCTGTGGCGCACGCAGTGTGCCATGCAAAATGTTTATATACCACACCTACGTTTTCACCCATTGCTGTACACCCACTCAGCATAACAGCCACATATTTTAATCTTAATATATTCCATTCTCCTGTGCTGGAATAGAAACAATTGGCTGGGGGATGGCCCTGTTCCCTGGATGCTTGCCAAGGTCAACTTTCCACGGGGACAGAGAATCTAAAATGGAATCAGTCCCCCTGGAACAAGGACTGATGGTAAGCTTAAGGTACGTTAGGTTTTGGGTATAAAGTACTGACAGCAGGGGATGGACTTGTTACTTTGGGAGGAGCTTAAACCGATGGCTGAGAGGGGATAGAATCAGGGAGACTTTGGACAAAATACAGGAAACTTAATCAAAACCTAATTTATTAATTTAAGGGCCATACACATTAAGATCCGCTCATGTGGGAGGTTGGCATAAGAACGTATCTTGTCCCAATATGCCCACCTAAGGTGGCCAATATCGGGCTAATTTGATCATTTGGCCTTAGGGGTAATGTGTAAGGTGTAATGATTGCATTACAATGGCGGGTATAGAAGCTGACTTTTTCAGCTGATTTTTAGCCATATATCAATATGGAAGGCCCGTTGGGGGTCCACATACAGTACATGGCCAGATAAGCTGCAAATTCAGTCTAAAGGACTCAAATTGGCAGCTCAAATCTGCCCTTGTATGGCCGCCTTTAAGAAATGCAGTATGGGCCTTATTATCTGGAATTTATATTTGGATTTATATCAGCGCCTATATGTGCACTGCATTTTCTGTGGGCAATGATCATGTTCCCGTACTCCAGTGCTGGCCCGTTCAGCTCTTATAGAAACCACATTATCCATGCTTCTTTAGATGAGAGAGAGACTGTTTCATCCCAGGTCTTGCTTGAAACAAAAGTCAGGAGATGGGAGATAGGAAAGTGGCATTTGTTTATAGTGCTCGGAGGGGGTCAGATAGGGAGGAAACCAAATTTCAAAGTGCTTCACCTCTCCAACACACACATTATTTGAATGAGGCCCAGCTACCCTGGGAGGTCCTGGGCAAGGGGGATCAGGGCTTATCTGGGAGCTCATGTTACAGGGTTGAACTTTTTAGCAGCAAACCCCCTATTGCTCTTGCATTTACTGCAGTGGGACTGTAATTCTGAATTCCTCCTGCTCAGGGTGGGGGGGGGGGTCTCACAATCTTGGCCACCTTCTGGATAGTGACGGGAGAACAAACAAACAAGACAGGGAACTATTTCACAGCATGGAGATGGTGCCGGGAAGGGCCGGCCTGTGAAGTCTCTGACACATTGATCCCTTTATCTGCTCTCTTGCTTTCACAGGTACCCATTGTCCTTTTCAAGCTTGGCTGCCTATCAGAAAACCAATATTCTCACATAGCAAAGGGGTTATAGCATTTACGGCTAAAAGCCACTGAGCGCAGACTGAGTTAAAGGCAAACTATATTTACTTTCTTTCCTTTTTTCCCCCTACCATTAAAAGAGCCTATTGATAGAATTTCTGTATGAAAGAATAGCTTCCAAATTGGAATAGGCTGTGAGCTTTTAGCCCACCGATTTGAGCAGTTAACGTGGATCCAGGAAATTCTACCTCTGGAGGGGAATGAACTGTACCGTTCCATGCTGCCCCACTGCCTATTTGCCCCCAGGGCTGCTACCTGGCCCATATCCTGGCCAGTAAAAATAATGCTTGATGCCACTATTAATAGGGAAAAATATAGATAGGCCAGTATTTTTTTCCAGAAAAGGTGGCAACCCTATCTGCCCCAGAGCCCCTTTATGCCACTATGGCTCCCTATCTTTACATTGGGTCACTGAAGCACACACGTGATCCCCAAACATGATTACTTATCCATAGAGCCCTCTGCTATCTTTTCCCAATGTTAGATCAATGTTAGTGAAAGGGTTAAAGGATCACCCTGCTCAGCATTTTAGCCAATCTTCCTCTGGTCCAAACAAATTTGAAAATTCTTTATTTATCATTTTGTAAATATGGGGAGGGGGTACAGAAGGAAATGGTCCAAACAAATTTAGCTCATTGGCCAAAATGTTAAACAAGGCCAGGTAATGACCCATTTAAGCAATGTAAACGTAAATTAGCCAACCCAGTAATTCACTGCACTTTTTCACACTCCTGCCAAAGAAAAAAAAGATATTGTCAGGGACCTCCGTGTCACAAGCATTGGAAAGAGGGGAAATTTTAAATCAGGGGTTTCCAGACTGTAGGTCTGTCCCCACTTGGGGTCTGGGCCTCATTCAAATAATGTGTGGGTTGGAGAGGTGAAGCACTTTGAAATTTGGTTTCCTCCCTATCTGACCCCCTCCGAGCACTATAAACAAATGCCACTTTCCTATCTCCCATCTCCTGACTTTTGTTTCAAGCAAGACCTGGGATGAAACAGTCTCTCTCTCATCTAAAGCAGCATGGATAATGTGGTTTCTATAAGAGCTGAACGGGCCAGCACTGGAGTACGGGAACGTGATCATTGCCCACAGAAAATGCAGTGCACATATTTCACCGGAGTCAATAGGCGCTGATATAAATCCAAATATAAATTCCAGATAATAAGGCCCATACTGCATTTCTTAAAGGCGGCCATACAAGGGCAGATTTGAGCTGCCAATTTGAGTCCTTTAGACTGAATTTGCAGCTTATCTGGCCATGTACTGTATGTGGACCCCCAACGGGCCTTCCATATTGATATATGGCTAAAAATCAGCTGAAAAAGTCAGCTTCTATACCCGCCATTGTAATGCAATCATTACACCTTACACATTACCCCTAAGGCCAAATGATCAAATTAGCCCGATATTGGCCACCTTAGGTGGGCATATTGGGACAAGATACGTTCTTATGCCAACCTCCCACATGAGCGGATCTTAATGTGTATGGCCCTTAAATTAATAAATTAGGTTTTGATTAAGTTTCCTGTATTTTGTCCAAAGTCTCCCTGATTCTATCCCCTCTCAGCTATCGGTTTAAGCTCCTCCCAAAGTAACAAGTCCATCCCCTGCTGTCAGTACTTTATACCCAAAACCTAACGTACCTTAAGCTTACCATCAGTCCTTGTTCCAGGGGGACTGATTCCATTTTAGATTCTCTGTCCCTGTGGAAAGTTGACCTTGGCAAGCATCCAGGGAACAGGGCCATCCCCCAGCCAATTGTTTCTATTCCAGGACAGGAGAATGGAATATATTAAGATTAAAATATGTGGCTGTATAATGATACCTATATAAAGGTATCGGAGAAACCCATTATCCAGAAAGTTCCGAATTACGGAAAGGCCATCTCCCATAGACTCCATTTTAATCAAATAATCCAAATTTTTAAAAATGATTTCCTTTTCTCTGTAATAATAAAATAGTACCTGTACTTGATCCCAACTAAGGTATCTGGAAACCCATTATCCAGAAAGTTCCGAATTACGGAACGGCCATCTCCCATAGACTCCATTTTAATCAAATAATTCACATTTTTAAAAATGATTTCCTTTTCTCTGTAATGATAAAACAGTACCTGTACTTGATCCCAACTAAGATATAATTACCCCTTATTTGGGGCAGAACAATCCTGTTGGGTTTATTTTTCATGTTTAAATGATTCCCTTTTCTCTGTAATAATAAAACAGTACCTGTACTTGATCCCAACTAAGATATAATTACCCCTTATTGGGGGCAGAACAGCCCTATTGGGTTTATTTAATGGTTAAATTATTCCCTTTTCTCTGTAATAATAAAACAGTACCTGTACTTGATCCCAACTAAGATACAATTCATTCTTGTTGGAGGCAAAACAATCCCATTGGGTTTAATTAATATTTAAATAACGTTTTAGCAGACTTTAGGTAGGAGATCTGAATTACAGAAACACCCCTTATCCGGAAAACCCCAGGTCCTGAGCATTCTGGATAATGGGTCCCATACCTGTATAACCAGCAAAAGTTATAATAAAACAGTACCTGTACTTGATCCCAACTAAGATATAATTACCCCTTATATGGGGGGCAGATCAATCCTATTGGGTTTATTTTTCATGTTTAAATTATTCCCTTTTCTCTGTAATAATAAAACAGTACCTGTACTAGATCCCAACTAAGATATAATTACCCCTTATTGGGGGCAGAACAGCCCTATTGGGTTTATTTAATGGTTAAATGATTCCCTTTTCTCTGTAATAATAAAACAGTACCTGTACTTGATCCCAACTAAGATACAATTCATTCTTGTTGGAGGCAAAACAATACCATTGGGCTTAATTAATATTTAAATAACGTTTTTAGCAGACTTTAGATATGAGATCTGAATTACAGAAAGACCCCTTATCCGGAAAACCCCAGGTCCTGAGCATTCTAGATAATGGGTCCCATACCTGTATAACCAGCAAAATTTATATCATATTAAGTGGCCTAATAAAGAATCTCACCAAAATGAAATATATAGATCAGTAAATATTGTCCTTTTCTTTCCATTGATCGAGATTGTAAGCTCTTTTGGGCAGGGCTCTCTTCACCTCTTGTATTGGTTATTGATTGCTTTATATGTCTGTATGTCCAATGTATGAAACCCACTTATTGTACAGCGCTGGGGAATATGTTGGCGCTTTATAAATAAATGTTAATAATAATAATAATTATTATTATTACACCACCATTTAGTGATGGGCTGTGTGTTCCCTCAGAGATCAGCTGACAGGAAATAATGCAAATAATGTAGCTCTAACTGGAGTTAGGAGGGAACTTTTTCCATTGATTGGCTAATGTGACCTGACATTTATGTGTGCCCTTGGTTTGTTTGCAGGGTCGGACTAGGGGGTGCAGGGCCCAGCTGGCTGTGCCCCCCTAACCCCACGGTGTGGTCCCCGCCACCCACCATCCTCCCCTCAACGCATGTAAGTAAAATGCAGGGAGGACACCGGCGGCCAGGGGATTACCCAATGGCCCACATATTTTTATGAAAATAGTTTATTTAGATGAAGCAGGTTTTTACATATGAGCTGGTTTATGCAATATATTTTTACAGAGACCTACATTGTTTGGGAGCATAGTTTTCCTTTCATCTTAGAAGACAGTAGAGCCCATTTACAAATACTAGACAGATTTCCACCTGGGCAATAACCCATAGCAACCATTCAGTTATTACTCTGTTAACAGTCAGCTGCTATAAGAACAATGAAAGGCAGGCCATTTGCCACGGGTTACGGCCAAGGTGCAAAACTGCCCAGAGCCAGAGAATGAGCCCAAAGATCTCTCTAACAACAGTGACCCCCAACCCCATTTCAAAGTTAGAAAGAAGGCAAATAATTAAAAAACTATAAGCTCCCGTGAGCTTACCCAACCAATATCTTTCTGGAAATTGTCCAGCTGTAGATTGGGGCGAGGAGTGGATTGACCCATTGATGCTGTCTTTGCCCCGACGCCCTGCATTCCAACATTATCCAATCAGTGTGATATCACCCACTTTAAGGTGGGCACATCGAGGAAAGATCTGCTTGTTTAGGGAAATCTTTCAGTGTATGGCCAGCTTTAGATTTAGACATTGCTAAATGTAGTAGGTGTCAAATAGACCTATGGTGGAAATAAGGGCTGATGGAACATGCCCACGGGGAAATGCTCTGGGGCCAATAAGGCTGGGGCCCATTGGGAGATGCTCTGGTACTCTAGCAGTCCAGCCCAACCCTCACTTTGTTTTATAGAACCCGCCCAAAAATAGATCAAAAGATATAAATAAAAAAATGTGATAGTTTCCCTTTAAAGAAAAACTATACCCCAAGAATGGATACTTAACCAACAGATAGTTTATATTATATCTTTACCATTTTGGAAATATTAACATATCAGTAAATATTGCCTTTTGATATATTTTCACTTGAGCCACCATTTAGTGATGGGCTGTGTGTTCCCTCTCAGATCACATGACCAGAAATAATGCAGCTCTAACTGTAACAGGAAGTAGTGTGGGAGCAAATAGCACAACTTTGTCCATGTGTTGGCTGATGTGAATTAACATGTATGTGCCTTGGCTTGTTTGTGTGCACCATGAATCAGATGATCCTAGGGGGCGGCCCTTAATTATTAATATGGCAATTTTCTATTTAGGATTACCCAATAGCACATTCTACTAAAGAAGTATATTTTTATGAAAATTGTTTACTTAGATGAAACAGGGTTTTACATATGAGCTGGTTTATGTCATTTATTGTTATAGAGACCTACATTGGTTTGGGGTATAGTTTACCTTTAACACTCAGTATACACCTATATACTGTATTTTATTCATTTCGCAGTGCAAGTCAAACCCTATTTGAAAAAAAACAAACAAACAACAACTGAGTTTATTGGAAAAGAGCGAAGTAGAAATTCTGACAAAGCAGAAGAAGAAGAGTGAAAGAAAACAGGATTCAGCAGTGGAGTGAATAGGAACAAAGGGAGGTGAGATGCTGGGGAGGCTGCGTGGAGAAGTAAGAAAGCCAAGTGCTAACAAGATGTGGTGTGAGGAAGGGAAGGAGAGAGGCATATGGTGAGAACGCAGCCCGCAGAGAGAGAGGCAGGCGTGGGACCCAATAAGCCACATGGGTGAAAAAAGTATTAAAAAGTAAAGCTAAAGGTATTGTTCATGCGAGAGAGAGGCCTTGATAAGGATGGAGAGCTAGGTACGCTGTATTAAGGGCAAAGAAATCACAGATGAACTCTGCAGAGCAAGAAAACAGCAAGATTTTTGTGTGTCCCATAAAACAATAAGGTTGGCAAGATTGTGAGGATAATGCCAACAAAAACAGGACATGCATTATTCTAGCATCACTGGAGAGACATAGGCCCGGGAGTGGGGGTGGTGTGACCATAATGTACAGCCAGTGGATTTTGACTTGGACTCTCTTGAACAAGTCTGTGGATAATGGCCCAGTTATGGTCCCAAAATAATCTCCTGCCTCAGTGATCCCCAACCAATGGCTGAGGGGCAATTTTTTTGCTCATCAACCCCTTGGATGTTGCTTCCAGTGGCCTCAAAGCAGGCTTGGAGGCAAGTTTTGGTTGCATAAAAACCAGGGGTACTGCCAAGCAGAGCCTCCTATAGGCTGCCACTCCAAAAAGTCAATCACAGACCTTATTGGGCACCCCCAGGAACTTTTTTTCATGCCTGTGTTGCTCCCAAAATCTTCTAACAGTTATATGTGGTTCATGGGTAAAAAAGGTTGGGGACCCCTGTCCTGTCTGATTGGGAGTCATTTAGACATTGACTGAACAGAGTAAGAAATTCTTTTTGGCAGCAAGTGGCTCTGAACAAACAAAAGGCTACTTAAAAGCTGAATTTCATGCAATTATACTCACATCTGAGCTAGCCCCTGGCTAGCCCCTGTAACCCAAATGGGTTACTGGAGGCTCATATGAAAACCTTAGACTTGCAAAGGACACATCAAGGGTCCAGATGCTTTAGGGCTCTGGCACACGGGGGAGATTAGTCGCCCGCGATTAACTCCCTGTTCGCGGGCGACTAATCTCCCCCGTGTGCCAGAGCCCTTAGAGGGTCCATTGGACTTGACAACAGTGAAAGTTATTGTGTGGTGTGACAATAAAATGCATGGGGGGTGAATCAAACAGATCATGTGTGCTCCATATGAGTCGCTTTGGTGGCCATAAACGTATCACTCCCCCTCTTTTACATGCAGGTCCTTTCAAGTTCAAGCTCCCTAATTAGATGTCAGTGGACAAGAGACAGACGTAGCCATAAAGTCTACACCAGAGAAGTGCTGTAAAATGCTGCCCTAGCACCACCTTCTGGCAACACCAAAACAGACATGGGCAGTACAGAGGATATTGTATCCTACCATTCCCAGGACCATGAATATCAATAATTACTATTGCTTAGTTAGTAAAGGCCACAAGTGTCTTCCCTAAACTTGTTTCATTCCCTTGTGATGTGGATCCTGGTCATCAAGCAAGGATGGACTGTTGTACTCCACAAGACACAGAGTTGATAACGATTTGATTTCAAATTCTATTTTTACAATGCTACTTGACTCACTATCAGAGTTTTCAGGAATACATATTTTAAAAGGGTTCAGCTCTGATATATGCCTTTAAGATTGCTCAGTAGCCCATATGTCTTTCTACTGATATAAGCTCTAGAGCAGTGGTTATCAGGCTGTTTTCATTTAAGCCCCCACCTTTAAATGTTGACCAACCTCCAAGCCGGGTGGAGGAAGGTTGTAGGTGGGAAGGGTGGAAGCACTGTGCTAAGGTTGGCCCGGATCTGCATCACTAGTGCCTGGCATGTTTTGGAGGCTTAAATACCGAATGTCCTGCAGTCTGGTAGGCCATTTGATAGAGCTCCCAAATGGCCAATCTCAGAATCTTTTTTATGCCCAAAAACTTTTTACATTAGAATGTGGCTCAGATAAAAAAAAATAGTCGGGGGGCCCTGACTTGAACCAGTACGAGCATGCAAGGAAACCGATTATTGACATTTAGTATATTTGGTTTTGTTGTTTCATCCCTAAGCAGAATTCATGCTGAATTTTACTGATCGCTCTTCAGAATATGCTGCTTACTAAATGGGAAGAAAGTGAGTAAAGTGTGAGGCAAATTTCTCAGACGGCAGATTGCTTGATGAAGGCTCTATGTATATCTGTGAATGCCGACACTGCACTTTCCTATGCGTGAAATCTCATACTGGCAGCTTTTATTATTTATAATGACTGATTAGCTTTCCCATTAGGCCTGTGTCATGGTGGAAACTGGCACTTGTGTTTCATGGTGCCTTTATATGGCCACAGAATGCCCCCAGTGAATTCTAATATACTTAGCATTTACAGTGGGGGTACATTATCCCTAATAATACATGAGTGATACTCAGAGTTCCCTCTATAACTCAGCCTGCAGCCTTGTGCCTTTATATGGTCACAAAACTCAGTTACTAATACTTTTATATATTGATCAGTAGGGGTATATTATCCTAATATTTAAAGGTACAGCAGTCTGGTCATGCTTTATGGCAGGGTTTCTACTCTCGGAATTAGATAACAGTCTCAGAGACAGACAGAGTACGATCCGAAGGACTAATTTACTACTCCAATGACTGTGAAGGTCTTTCATTTAGCTATAAGAATGGAAGAGATACAAGCTCTGGCAGAACAAATAAATGACTGAACTTTTTTTTTTTTTAATTATGTTTTTATTGAGTTTTAATCCAGGTACAAATATAGATCCATCTAAACATATGGCTATATACATTCATGGTAAGGCAAGAAAGAAGGCATTTCAGGTGCTGTTCATCTTTACAGTCGATAAACAGGGTCCAACTAATGAAGCCGTGGGGAGTCCTTACGTTGCGTGGACTGGTGTTTAGCCATATGGTAGTGGATCGTCCAACATAGTAAATCAAACATTATAACAGGGGGGTATAGAGGGGGGGACTGAGGTTGGGGAGTGGGGGGGTTCAAAGAGGGATATAAAACTGGGATAGGGGAGTGGGTGAGGTGGGGGAATAGAGGAGGCAGGAGGGGGGTTGGGGAGTCCTGTCTGGAATAGTTACGGTTTTACCGTACGGGTGAAGCTCCAGAGCACACAGGTAGGTGATGGGAGAATCATTGGGGGCTTTAATAAGCTAAAGGAGGAAAATGAGTAAAGTTCTGCTGGTTAAGGGTGCGCACATGGGGTCGGGGTGCCAGCCGGGGCCCGTGTCTAGCTTTGTTTTGTTCGTCTTTGTTGGCTGAGTCTCAAATCTGAGTATGCGAATTTATTTGATTAGGACCTTATGCGAGGCATAATTGCCTATGGGTATCTGTATTTGTAAATTCTTTCCAGTGGAACCATTTAGTGATGAACTTCTGATGGTCTGCGGCAGAATTGGATTTCAGCTCCTCAAATTTACAGATCTCTGCCACTTTGTGTAGCCAGTCTCTTGTTGTGGGGCTTTCCGTAGTTCTCCATTTTACTGTTATGAGAGCTTTGGCTGTGTCTAACAATATTGGGACTAGGGAGTTTCTATATGCTTTAGCTGAGGAGAGGGTATCGTGTAGCAGAATTGTTGAGGCGGTATCTGGGATCTCTATATCTGTAAGAGATTTGATGGTATCTCGTATTGTGGACCAGAAGGATGCTAGTGCTGGACAGCTCCAGAATATGTGCGTGAGGGTACCTGGGTGTTTACCACATCTCCAGCAGTTTGGGGAGACTGCCCTATAGATTTTATTTAATTTTGTAGGGTACCTATACCATTTGGTTAATATTTTGTAGTTGAGTTCTTGTATTTTTGTACATTGGGAGGAAGTGTGTATTAGGCGAATCATTTTGGCCCATTGGGTTTCGTGAAGGTCTTTCACGTGAAGGTTTCGTGAAGGTCTTTTCATCTCACTTTTATACAAACAGTGATGTTGAGGTCTTTTTCCCACTTTGTTCTATAGTGGTCTGCCGGGTGTGGTCTAAGATTCAGAATCTGTTTGTATAAAAGTGAGATGGCCCTTTTGGGGGTTTTGTCTTTGGATCAGATTCGTTCTATTTCTGTTGGTTCTGGCTTCTCTTTATGTGGTGGGAAGGTTGAATGTATGAAGTGTCTGATTTGGCGATATTTGAACCTATCTAGGTCAGTAGGGGTGGTATCGCCTAATAGGTCTTCTAGAGTTTTGAGTTGGTTTCGTTTATAGAAAAAGCTAATTCCAGAGTGCAGTTCCAGCTTCCATTTCTTATAGTTATCTAAATCTAGTCCTGGAGTGAAGGCCGGGTTGCCGAAAACAGGGAGGAGGGGTGTGGGTGAGTTGCTCCATTTTCCTGACTTGGTTAACTTTTAACTGAAAATACAGGAATATATAGAATCTGACCTATACGCTTATAGTGTGCCATACTGACACTGATTACACAGTTCCCAAATATAACAAATCAGACAGAGTAACAAGCTGGTTATAACCAAAGGCCAAATATCACATGATTTTTCTATATAATGTCTACAAATGATGCTAAAATGGCATTATACATTTGATAGGGCAAGGGTACATAGGCAAATTCAGGATGTTTTAACAAAATGCCCTGGATTGCCTAGTGATATAAGGTTGTATTTCAACAACAATTAAAGGTCCACAGGTGGCACAACTCTCTCCAACATTTTGCCAGTTTTGCCCTACTGTCACCACCTTCCCTACTGTCTTCAACATACTCCACTGTTGCCATCCTGTCCTACTGTCTTAACCTTGCACAACTGACACCATGTTACCCTTTGATCCCAATCTTACTACACTGTTGCCATCCTGTCCTACTGTCTCCATCTTGCGCAACTGTCACCATGTTACCCTTTGATCCCAATCTTACTACACTGTTGCCATCTTGCCCTTCTGTCTCCATCTTGTTCTACTATCTTAGTCTTGCCCTACTGTTATCATCTTGTCCTTACTGTCTCCATCTTGCCCTACTGCTTTTATCTTATGCTACTGTCTTTATCTTGCCCTACTATCTTCATCTTGTCTACAACTTCAATCTTTCCCTACTGTCATCATTTTGTCCTAGAATCTAAATCTTGTCCTACTGTAACCATCTTGCACAACTGTCCTACTATCTCTATACTACTATCTATCTTTCCATATGGTCATCATCTTGACCTTCTCTCATTTTCTTGTCTTACTGTCTTCATTTTGCCTTACTGCCATCTTGTCCTTCTATCTCAATCTTGCTGTACTTACATATAGTTAGTTACATAGTTACATAGGGTTGAAAAAAGACCAGTGTCCATCAAGTTCAACCCATCCAAGTAAACCCAGCACACCTAACCCACACCTACCAATCTATACACTCACATACATAAACTATAAATACAACCACTAGTACTAACTGTAGATATTAGTATCACAATAGCCTTGGATATTCTGATTGATCAAGAACTCATCCAGGCCCCTCTTAAAGGCATTAATAGAATCTGCCATTACCACATCACTAGGAAGGGCATTCCATAACCTCACTGCCCTCACCGTGAAAAACCACCTATGCTGCTTCAAATGGAAGCTCCTTTCCTCTAATCTATAGGGGTGACCTCTGGTGCGTTGATTGTTTTTATGGGAAAAAAGAACATCCCCCATCTGCCTATAATCCCCTCTAATGTACTTGTACAGAGTAATCATGTCCCCTCGCAAGCGCCTCTTTTCCAGAGAAAACAACCCCAACCTCGACAGTCTCACCTCATAGTTTAAATCTTCCATCCCCTTAACCAGTTTAGTTGCACGTCTCTGCACTTTCTCCAGCTCATTAATATCCTTCTTAAGGACTGGAGCCCAAAACTGCACTGCATACTCAAGGTGAGGCCTTACCAGGGACCTATAAAGGGGCAAAATTATGTTCTCATCCCTTGAGTCAATGCCCTTTTTTATACAAGACAGCACTTTATTTGCTTTAGCAGCCACAGAATGACACTGCCTGGCATTAGACAACTTGTTATCAACAAAAACCCCTAGATCCTTCTCCATTAAGGATACCCCCAACACACTACCATTCAGTAGATAGTTTGCGTTTATATTATTTCTACCAAAGTGCATAACTTTGCACTTATCAACATTGAACCTCATTTTCCAGTTTGCTGCCCAGTTATCTAATTTTGTCAAATCGCTCTGCAAAGCGGCAGCATCCTGCATGGAACTGTCATAATTTTGTCCTTCTGTCACCATCTTGTCCTACTGTCTTCATCTTTCCCTACTGTTTCCATCACCATCTTGTGCCACTGTCACCATCTACTGTCTACTATCTCAATCTTGCTCTCCTGTCTCTATCTTGCCCTACTGTTTCAATATTGCCCTTCTGTCATTGTATTCTCCTTCTGTCACCATCCTGTCCTACTATTTCCATCGTGCCCTACGATCAACATCTTGTCCTTTTTTTCTCAGTCTTACCTTACTGCCATCATCTTGCCCTTCTTTCACCATCTTGTCCTACAGTTTTCATCTTACCCTAATGTTGCCATTTTGTGCCACTGTCACCATCTTGTCCTTCTGTCTCTATCTTGCACTTTTGTCTCCATCTTGTCCAACTATCTAAATCTTGCCCTTCTGTCACCATTTTGTCTGTCTCCATCTTGCCCTGCTGTATTCATTCAACTGTCCCCATCTTGTACTACTATGTTAGTCTTGATTTACTTTTTCTGCATTGCACAAGTATCATAATCTTGTTTTGCCTTACTGTCACCATCTAGCTCTTCTACCTCCATCTTGCTCTTCTGTTACCCTCTTGTCCTACTGTCTCCATCCTACCCTACTGTCACCATTTTGTCCTAAAGTGTCCATATTAACCTACTGTCTCTATCTTGCCCTAGTGTTGCCATCCAGTCCAACTTTTCCTGTTGTCTCAGATCCACCTAACTTACAAGTAGGGAAACAATAAGTGAGGAGCTCAGGACAGTCACCCCTATCTGTACTCCATGCAGCTCTGTATTTCAATCTGGACTAGCTGTCCGTAATTATTTCTCAAACAGCCAGGCAACGGAGTTTACCCAGAAATGCCGTAAAGAGGTATTTGGAAAGCTTTGTAGATTACTACAAAGCAGCTGTAAGAAGGAGCAAAATAGGAGCTGGGGCCAGGCAGAGAATGGAGGGGGATGTGGCAGAAGGGGAGATGTGAGGCAGAGATACAGCAGGCAGATGCGGGGAAGAAGCAAGAAGAGGAGATGGAGGGGAAAATGAAAAACAAAAGCAAAAAAGAAAAAAAAGAGAGAGCGAGAGATGCAGGCAGAGACAGCTCAAGAGGGAGTTAGAACAAAAATCTGTTCCCCAGGATCTGTGCTTTTCTGTCAGCCTGCTCTGATTAACGGGCTGCCTTCCAGCTCCCAGCCGGCTCTGTTCCTGGCAAAAAAAAAAAAAAAAAAATTATAAGAAGAGAGGGAGGAAAGAAACTGCCTGCACCCCCCCATGCTGGCTTGCTGACGTGGGCGGGGCCTGCTGAAAGGTTACATTTGCACAATGTGCCTCTGGATAAGCATGCTGGGGGGGGGGAGAGGGGGAGGGAGGGGGGCAAACAGAGCAGAGAGAGAGAGGAAGAGGGGGAGAGGAAGCCAAACCATTCTGCAGTGCCTGTGTAATGGAAAAAACCCTCCGGGGACGTGCAGAAAAATATCAAGTTACACTCACTCAGTACAATGCCTGCTCCCCTGCCTATTCTGAAAGGAAAACGCTTTCAAAGGGAGCAAGGCTTTTTTTTCTTTTTGAGATGTGAGTGGATTGTTCTGTAGGCAGCACATCTTCTAGCAGCGGTGTGAAAATAAGGGCTAAATCAAGCACATGCCCAGGGACGTTAACCCCATTCGCTGACAGGGGAGAGTTGGCACTTTTATTGAGCCGCACCTTATGCGCACAGGCTGCCATGGTTTATATAGGTTGGTACATAGCAGTGGCACCCCAAAAGTGCAGCAGGGTATAGTGGCACTGCCCACTCTCAGAGCTCCGCCCTCTTATTGTTGCCAGGCTGCCATGCTGCAGTGAATGGTGGCACATCTTAGAGCCAGGTCTGGATAATGGCGCTTGGTCAATGTCAGCCTGGCCAACCAAAGAACCAGAAGATCTCATGGTGGCCCCAGGTCCTAGTGGGCCCCAGCCAAGTAGAATTCCCACTAGCCCATCTTTATTTCCTACAGATACCTTTATCATTTGGCACTGGGGCAGAGTGGGCCAGGGGTGTCTGATACTGCCCTTTTTGTTTCAACTGCTTTTGTTGCCAGTTTAGCATGCAGCAGACAATAGTGGCATTTTGAGGAATGATGATACTCCAGTGGAAGAGCTCCACCCTCCTCTGTTGTGGTGCCCCCCAAAGAAAGAAGGTGGTGCACCACCAAGTGGCAAAAAGTCTCACCTCACTCCAGCTGTAGCCTGGAGAAATACACTGGTATATAATGAAGCTACCATGTTGAAATCTGCCATAGCAATGCTATGCCAACAGGGAGGATGGAGTGACAGGTCAGTATTTTTGTTGCCAAGCTAGTGGATTCCATAGGGCATTATTGCTCTGCCAGCGTGGTGGTAAAGGGTTGCACCCTGCTTTTCCTGTTACAGTTATCATTAGGTCTCAAAGGCCATTCACAGAGTCATTCGCCAACCATTATCCAACAGGGCTTCCAGTGCTAAGAAGGACACATGAGGTAAAAAGTTGCAAGAAGTATAAAACATTGTGTTACTGTGTAGTTTGGGCACAAGTGGTTGCAAATATTTTTCTCTCACTC